>NW_019384694.1:59859-109212 GCF_000671375.1 Centruroides sculpturatus | reverse complement strand
CATTGGCCGCGCGACGGGCCCGCTGCACCTGAATGGCTGGGGGTGGCCGCGTGGCGCGGCGCGCTCAATCTGTGTGGCCGATGGGGGCCGCCCGGAGGGCCCGTCATGCGCAGTGAGCTCCTCGGCCTAGCATGGCTCAAGTATGAGTTCCGAAGTGTTTCTACAGAGCGACCTGGCGGGCCGGTGAGGAGAGAAGTGGATCGGCGCCTGCTGGGACTGGGGTTCGATCCCCGGCTGAGGTAAGAGGTGTAATAAATAATAGATATTTGTATTTACAGGCAACAGATGGCGACTCCTGAAGGCTGCAGGCGGGAGACTCGGGCCGCCGGCCGCGTGCCAGGGGGAGACGCGCGCTGGGGGCTAAGGAAGGGGGAGTTGACGATTTTTTTTCAACACTGAGATGGGGAAAACCGAAAAAAAAAATTTCGGCCACGTGACGCCGTCCCTTTTGGGCTCGGAGTCACGTGACCGGATGTGACGTAGGCGCATCTTTGGAGGGCTATATCTCGCTTAGGGTCGCCCGTACGGGCATGGTCCTTTTGACTTTTCTGCTCGCACAGGGGGGCTCTACAATTTGGGGGGGACGAAATTTTGCTACATTTGTCCTAGAATCTTGCCTATAAACTTACGTTATAACTATCGATTTGACTTTTCTTCCAGTAGTTTAAATTATTTAAATTATTTAGTTAAAATTATAATTATTAAACTTATCAAGAGATGGCGCCTAACGCCTAACTCTAATGCCAAATTGTCTTATAAATCATTAATATTATAGCCGTTTCTAGCCCGATAATATTCGTCATTGGTTGTGTCAGTGGCGTGTCGTCCTTGGAAGCAGTGGAAACGCCGCTTCCCTTGTATTTTCTAAAATATGAAAATAATCGCACAATATGTATTTATATTTGAACGTATCTTATTACAATTTCTACATGTGAAAAAACGATAAGATTGCTATTGTATATTTGAATATCAGTGGCGGAATGGAAGCGCTGTATTGTTGAATACGGGACAGCTTTCAAGCAGCCAGGTTATAGGCATTCGCGCATGAGCTTTACAGAATACCAACCTCACGCGGTTTAGTTGGTGGAAGTTACACACCGAAATATCATATAACGCTTCCAATGAATCCAGAGCTGTTACCCGCCTGCCTGCTTCATATTTGGCCACCCTCGCCCCATTATGTGAATTGCGAGTAGATTTATAACCTAATCCAACCGATAGGAGTTTACAGGTATGTTTTTATGATAGTTCTGTATAGTTGACAGGAGTTTTAAAAAAATCCATTAAAATACTTGATATATTTATTCTGCACTCCCATCTTGTATTACAGATTTCAATGTTAAACTAGTGATATTACGATTTCGTATGTCCCATCTACAAGGGGATGCAGGAATAAACGTGTAGAATTCTTGTACAATGTTAAAAAAATGAACTGTTACTTTGGCAGCTTCATTTAACTAAATTTAATGAATGAGACGCATAAGGTACTGAAAAAGCTATAGAATTTATATTCCTTAAATTTACGATTTATGTATGTATCCGTTGTCATAAAAATTTGTCTTTCCACTTCTTTCCCAAGACTACAAATATTCAAGTTCAAAGTAATCGGTTTCGACTTATTTCTACTTAAGAAGTAGTTAAATAATTAAGAGATTATGGAATTAGGGACATAAATAAAACCCTGCTGAAAGAGCCGGAATTTTACTTAAAAGCTTAACCGAACCAATCCCAAGCCGAGTACAGTGGGGACTGATTTCTTCATAATATTAAATGTAATAAAAGCAGAAATTTTTCCAGTTCAATGAGAGTGACCGAAAAGTTGTAAATTTTGGAAATTTTCGTAGGCACCACCTGGTCGTAAAACGAATTAATTAGAAAACAAATGACGGACAATCTATTAACATTAGTAAATAATATAAAATAAATATTGAAAATTATAACAAGATAGTTACGGCTAATAACATCTATTAATTTAGATATATATCTGTGACCGAAGGGTCGGCACCTCTTTGGTGCCCTGTCAGGATGACACCACCGCGTCTCGGCGGACACGGAAGCCACGTTATTTATGTCACGCGAGCGGTCGGGTAACGAGCGATCAGAGTCGAGATAGAAGGAGAGACAGTACACCGGAAGTGATTAACGTAACAAATGTTTAATGGGTAATGATAGGGAATACATATCTTATAGTACGTTGATAGTAAAGTTCGAAAGTAAAGTTAACTGAGCGTGCTCGAGAGAGAGAGTTTACAATTCATACGCGTGGCGATAAATACCTTTTTTGATATCTTGATCTGGATCCAGTCGGTAAGACAGAAAGTGCGGGAAGGTAGTGTTAAGTCCAATAGTCCAATAGTTCTTTTCCTTTGATATTAGGCGATTCTTGATATTAGACGATTTTTGATATTTCCAAGCGAAGAGGTATGTATCCCAAGGAGCACAGATATTACGTAGAAGTAATCCGATGGAAGAACTGGCGACGACTGACTCACCTTGTTGTTCTTGTCTAATGTTGAATTGTTAAAATCGCTATACTAGGTCGAAAGGTGATGAGAAAGTGTCTTTATTAGGCCTGAGAACTTAACAGATGTTTAACTCCCAGGTGTAACAGTTGACAGTTATTGAACAAAAGTATAGCTGTACTGTGATCTTATGACACCGTGGAATGAAAGTAGGACTACGATGTGATCTTATGATGAGATGATATAAACACATCCGAATTCGGATCCTCGCATATCTATATGTTTTTCATCAAAGCAAGAATTGGCATTTAGAGCACAATATGCGCCAATTGTGCATAAAATTAAAAACTTCAAACTATGAACCAAATATTGATGTGTTAGCTTCTAAAATTGAATCACAATGGAGTCACTAAAGTTTAAATATTGTAATTTTTTATAATATTTTTATATAGTGTGTATTTTATAGTTAAATAAAAATGTGTTAATGTGCAATAAATTTTATAATTTTATTTTAGTGGCACGCATAGTGTCCAGTATTTTCAATTATATGTTTTATGGCACGCCAATGCATTTGGGTTGCCGACCGCTGGCCTAGACCATCACTGACGCAATTAACCGATTGCTCCTGGAAGTCGGCTTCTTACAGAAACAGCTTCCCTATCATCAAATGTCACTGCATGCCACTGGTTGGTGTATAGCTTTAAAATATATCGGGTTTAATGATGATGTTTGTTCATTTTCATATAGTTTCGTTTTAAAAAGGACTTAGTTTAACTTGATAGACATTTAACATACTTTTACGGAATATACGGAAATATATACTGAATATCAAAAAACAAAATCCAAGAGAAACGTGATCAATATTACATGGTTATAAGACCATAAGTGGCTAATATACCGTTGTTATTCAGAATAATGCATATAGTGCACAGTTTGTACACATCATAATGATGCAGTTACTACATATCAGTCTGTTTCACTTACTGGTATGTTTTCTATGTCTGTTTTTGATGGGAAAATGCTACACTTCTTTATTTTCCACAATTATTAAACATGCTTATGAAGAGCTCCGCTCAATTATAATTGATGCTTAAATTCAAGGAAACAACCTAAAAAGTTCTTTTTTTATAGTATGGACTTCAACGAATTTTTGGATATTTTAAAATCCACATATAGTGTTTAAAGCAAGAATATCTTTAAACATCTCATATAGTATGACTCGTGGAGGACAATTTAAGAACGGAATTATATCAAAACTGACTTTTATGTGTTAAAAATATAGAATATTTTTATTTGTATTCATTAGTATACGAATAAAAAGAAATGTTAGTACTAAAAATAACAGGAGACGTTAATGATATTAACGACTCCTGTTGATACGATTTTAATTAACTGAATTAGTGCGAATTTTCAATTCGTTTAAAATTAGTCCATATCCCATAGACTAATTTTAATGGAAAGTTCTTATTGAGGAACTCTTATACTATAATATATATTTACATTAAAGCGGTATATTTTTCGATTTGTACTTACTCATAAAAATGACCTGATTCTTTTGCGAGTTCCTCGGCAACAGCGCAATAAATCGTCGTTTGTGCTCCTTGTTTTGATGATTTGAAAAACAACTTCGAAACTATATAAAAAGCTATCCTGTAATGCAATCCCGACGATTCTTTTAAATATCGCCCTAATTTAGTGTCTACTACTCCTGGATGAAGACAATACGTTGTTACATTTGTGCCTGAAAAAAATAATAAAAATCTTTCATACAAATATTAAAAATTTAAATTTATAATTTGAATGAACGAATGAATACTTTATTTGACAATAATTAAATACATCAAAGAGGTGAACAAAACAAAAAGAATCCTCTATCTCAAACTATTTAGTTTGAGTTAGAGGATTCTTAGAGGATTCAAACCTCTTATTAAATTTAAACAAATCACAAAAGTTTGAGTTTGAGTTACCGCGCAACATTCTTATGTACTCGCCGTACATATCATTTCTATAGTTACAAAACATATTAAAACACCATTCCCTATATCTACATGGCTAATTACAGATTGTACACACAGAAGCACCTCCCCTTGATATAACACAATTAAGCATCACTATCTGTTTCTTCATCACAATAGAGTATCTACTATCTGTTAGATAACCTGCCATGAATTTATAATTTATTAAATGTGTTGTATGTACTGTACTTAATTATGAATTTTAGCAAGCTCGTCTTTTTCATAATATAATTTTAATATATTATTTTAGCTAAAAATTTAAAAATTTCATGTCTAAAAAAGATGGTCGGATAGTAGAATATGATGGATATGGTTCTCATCCTTACAAATTTTCATGGGTGTCATTCCATTGTGAATCTACGGAAATCATGATGGGATTGAAATAATAATCTATCTTAATTAATTAATTAATTAATGAACTTGGGGAAAAGAAATTAAAAAAGCAAATAATCACATTCAATTAGACGAATTTTTTGAAAGCGAATTCATTTGTTGTACTGTACATTTGAGTAACGATGCTTATTGATTCACTTGTTAACGAGAGGCATTTTAGACAATTGGATCGGTCTCAGTTAAGCCCTTTTTTTAGGAGAGGGTTTAATTCATACTGAGGTCGTCACGAATGAAGTATGGAGAACGATGAAATTCTCTACCGATGGTAACAATAGATCACTATTAATCATAATAAATAATAGGGACTACATAATATTCGAATCTAATTTCTCACAGAAATTGGATTGTTAGGTAACGTGCAGCTTGTGGTTTCGTGAAATAATAGACTTTTCTTTTACAAAATTTGAGTGATACAATCGCTCAAATTTTGAGTGTTTTCGTATATAAGATGTAATAAGATTATTTCAGAGTTAAAACTTAATTTTGAAAATTATTTTTCTGCCATACATTAATAAGATTCATAATATATCTAATAACAAATTATATTTTCTCATTGGAAATGCAAATATTATTTAATATTCCTACTTCAATGAATCACTTGTACAGGATGTAGACATGAAAATTCTATAAATCCTGAAAACAATTCTCTAGAACTGGTATGAAAGAAAGAGCTACTTGCCTAATATTCTGTTAAAGACGTGTTTTTAAGAAGAAAGGCCGAATAAAACAGAAAAAATATCGATATTTTATTTTCCTCATTATTTAAAAAAATATATTTCAAAAGTGCTTTTCGTTGCTGTAGAACAAAAGTCCTCTCTTAGCTACGCTATTACTCTATTATTATATTTTTGTTTTATCAGTGATAAGTAGAGAAATAATTGAAATATTTATATTACCTTCTAAACGTTTGGCTAATTCGCGTGTAAAATAAATATTGGCCAATTTACTCTGACAATATACTGGTATGGGTTTATAATTCTTCTCGGAGTTTAAATCGTCAAAATTTATCTTTCCATCTGAAATGAAAGAATCAAAATAATATCTTAATTTTATATTAATATATTGAACAAACTCACAAATGCTACACAATATACAATATTCAGTTTTCAGTTTGAATATGCACATGTGTAAGATTATCACACCAATTCGTCAACATTCTACTGTACAATGCAATATAAACCTTATTAATAATACAGATTATGCTAGACATGGGCAAATGCGGCTCTTTTTGAGTTACATGCGACTCTTGCTGAAAATGTTAATTTTTGCTTTTTATTATTATCTTTACAATTTTATTTCCACAATTTTGTGAAAATATGTTTATTAAAAAAATTTAATATTTGTTTTATATTATATTTATATTATATAATAAAATCGCGGTACAGAACTGCGGTACAAAATAAAAAAAGTAGAGAACTGTGGCTTCCATGCATTTTGCAAAACCTACATTTCGGCTCCCAGTGAACTTTTGCTTGCCCACCTCTGGATTATGCTGTCTACAAGATGCTTGTGTTTTAACATAAGAATGGCTAATGAGTTAAGAAAAATTTAATGAAATTTCTTCACGCTTATTCATTCGTCATCATAAATAAACACTTTCTCGACAATGTAGCACTTCCTGTCTTGCCTCGGTCGTTCCCAGAGTCGCACCGAAACGGCCTCCATATGTAACTTTCAAGTCTGTGTCTTCCGCAATTCAGTTTTTTTCCTCGAGAGTGAGATCCTTCGCAGAAATGCGAACCCATCTCCTCACGCACCGCCGAGACATTTAGCAGTAGACACCGCCGAGCGCTCTTTACTGCTAAATTACACGGAGTATCTTGCACAGTATAATATTTTAATTATCATAGAAAAATGAGCCTATTTAGTTTATGGATAAGCTAATTTTAATGAATATGATTGCGGTTTCATCGTTATTTTATCATACATTTGCATAAAAGTTCCGAGAGGAATGTATTTCTTCCAACGAAAGAATTCATTCATCAATCTTAATTTTGTATAGACAATATTTTTTAGAACCAGAAGAAATTTCTGTAATGTTACGTGGATAAAACGAAGCTTCATTTTCGGACGAATTGGCACATTCATATTTTACATCTACTTAAAATATTGTTAATTTTTAAAAATTTATCCTAAAAATGTTTATTGTAAAATGTTTTAATTTATAAAACTCTTAATGTTATTAAAAATAGAACATATTAGATATCAACATACATTTATAAGCCATTGATGAAACATTAATGATTCGTGCAGGAGCTGAATTTTTAATGCGATCCAAAAGTAATAAAGTCAAAAGAAAATGCCCTAAATGGTTTACACCGAATTGCATTTCATATCCTTCTTGAGTTTTCTGGAACGGAGTAGCTCCTAACCCTGTTTATAGAAAATACACAGTATATTGAGTAAAATGTTCATTTATTATTGTTATTTTGACAGCACAAGAATAATATTTTTATCACAAACATTATTCAGAATGCAAGAAGTATAACACTCCGTTAAAGAATTTAACGTTAAGATTTCAAAAATAAAACCTTGCATTGCAAATTGCAGAAGAGATTTGCAATTATTTGAGAATTAATTTTAACAGATTATAATCACTATTAAAAAAAAATACTTCACAAATTGTAAGATTGAGAAGCGAACTCTAATAGCAATGAAAAGATTTCATAATAAAATCACAGCTTATTACAAATGTTCTTCACTTAAAAGTTACTTCTTACAATTGATTTATCAAGTTTCTTTGCATTTCGTAATAAGACACTGTTCTGTATTAATGCGAAAATTTTTCCATATTTTATCACATGTTTCTATAAAATGTTTAGAAGTTGTTCCATTTGATCATTTCCTAATGCAAATACGAACTGACCTAGCGTATTCAATATAATGGCAAACATTACAAATGGATAAAGAACGACAGAGAATGTATTCAGAGAAAGTTAAAGAGACAAGTACTTCATTAAGCAAGAATGCACTAAGCATTTTCTAGGAAAACTGAGCTTCACGGGGTAGATTGTCCTGTTTTGGCTTGACGCAAAGACACAAATGTAGTGATATGCTTCTAACATTCTCGGCCGATTGCAGAGACAGAGTTTACATTAAAATGCATGATTTATTCAAAAACCTTTTTCAAAATGTCCATATTTACACAATTTTAAATGGAACTGCGTGTTTAAATGTAATAAAGGAAAATTAACTAAGCTATTTTTCCCATCTCAAGAAGAAAATTTTCATTTCTCTCGTTCCACAATTATAACTAGACTTAAAATTTTAAATAGTACCTGGGACATGTAAACACGGGAGTGAATCATGCACTATGAATGTTCAAATGTAATGGAAGAACTAGCCGACTCACTATCTTGGGGGATAATAATACATTTCAGCGGATGGAATCTACAGTAATGAGTTATTCGGAGGATAAAATCCACTTAGTAATGGAGAGACGGAGATGGACTTTTCGAACTTAAAAGAGTGACTCATCGTCAACCCTATGGTGCCCCTCGCTTCTGATGTCACAGACGGGGAAGCACTCGGATTAGGAGGTCAACGACCAATTTTGGTCCAAGGACTTAGAAAAAACAGAGTCTAAAAACTGCGAGACAGGAAAGACCCACAGTCGTCTCCACCCTTCAACCTCCATTCAAACCGCCTGGATGTTGTCTTCTCCGCAAAATCGCGTAAGTACCGAGGCCAAGACTCCCATCTATGAGTAAGTATCTCATCTTTCGGGCCGCGGAGATTAGAACTTGGGTATGATGTAGAGTGCGATTCTGAAATGAACATTGTACAATTAGACCTAGTTTAACATATAAGTATTGTATGTCTGTATCAGTAAGTCGGAAGTATCATTCATATATAGAATTGAGTGAGTCTGTAGAAGTTAGTCCAGTAATTAAATGTTGTTTGTTGTTTTATCAGTAATGATTTAAGTTGCTAATTACTTCCTTAATCCCACTACACGACGCCGACTGAGTCAGTTGGCTGTAGTTCAGATCGGAAGCCTTACAGACAGATGAATTATGTGATAATGCTTTTCTATTACTCTAGAAAAAGTATCACAACAATTTTCAATGTCAAATTTATGAGAATGAAAGGCTAACATTCTAATTGAAAATATTAATGAAATGGAAGAAAATAAATTGCCTTATCCACCAGAAAAACTTGTACAATTGATTTTTAATGTAAAACTTGTTTTGATTGATTTTTAATGTTTGTAAATGAAATTTGGAAAAAGAAAATTCATTCGTAAATTTTATTTTGAACCGATCGCTAATAGCTGAAATTTTGAAATGATTACGCAAAAGGCATTATACTCGTATAATCTGTCGGTCACTATTGATATTTCTGACAGTAAAAATTTCACGAAAATTAAATTTAATTAACAACGTTTAATTAACGGTTACATGCAATATCGGATCGGATACGATTTATCTCTGTGTCTTATTTTTCATGTTGTCTACGATATTCAAAAATCACCGAAATTGGAGAAAAATAATTAAGTGAATTTTCTTGTTAACTTCGTTCAAATAATAAAATTAAAAAACCTCTGACAAGTAAATTAACATGATTTAATTTACGATAAATCTACGTATGAATATCATAAAAGAACTTTTTGTGCCTTATGATTAGCTAATTGTAGAAATATAGCACCTACGCTGGAACAGATTTGACTGTTTTGGCTGAAATGTGGCTGCCACAGAAGAATTGGTCACTCTCTCTATACAGACTCTCTATCCCTAGTTAAGTGCCTAATTGAAATTATGAAATGACAAAAAAAAATGGAATAAGACATTACATTAAAAAAGTAAGAGCGAGCGCCATACAAATATATAATGCCAGCGTTAACGCTGGTATTATATATTTGTATGGATTTATATTGCATGATCAAGCGTTTGCGAAAGTGGTCCTGGTAGTGAGTTTCTCGCCAAGCGAGGAATAAAAAAACCGTAGAGATTATTATGTAAGAACATTACCAAACGCTCATACTATCTAATCTCAATTCAAAAGTTATGGTGATGATCAAAAACTAGGAATTCACGGTTTATTCGCACTAGTTCATGAGTACAAAAATAGGAATTGCACATGTGCGCCAGATACCCTTGACAAGTTTCAGGAATTCAACAACAATAATGCCGGAAATTAATCAAATTATTGGATTCCTATTGGATTTACTAATTATATATAATTTCATTTTGTTTTTTTTAAATCAAACAAACTTTCGTCCTCTACGAGAACGTCAGAGTCATCGAGAGATTGTATATGGCCCGGCCATTTTAGTCATTATTTTTTAAACAGATAAAATACGTGGAACGTTTCCCTATCAATAAAACGCAGTATTAAAGATTTTATATTCTGTTAGTAAAAATAATAATCATTTTTATTTGTATACATTTTTGTTACAAACAAAAATGATCGTTTGTAAACAATCATTTTTGTTTGTAACAACACGGTTTCGACAACAAAAACAATCATTTTATAATGATAGACACCACTACGGACCCCTACGTTTTCTTCAGGCCCGAGAAAAATCCCCAGCTCTCCCATATCAACAGCCCTGAAGAATATTCATAAAATAAGTTATCCGCAATTACTTTTGTATTTAAGATTTTGATTTAGTAATTCAGAAAATATAAAATCAAATAGAAAGAGATACATTAGGTGAAGGTAAAATATTTATAAGAACGTATAAAACAATAAGCAAATTGTCTCTTATAATAAGAATATAAGAAATCACTTTTCTTATGTGTTTTTTTGGGGTTTTTCTTTTAGGTTTTAGGTGTTGAATACGCGTTCAAATTTATTACCAACAGTTACTGTTCACCCTGCCTGTTTATACAAATATTTTGATTTTATATATTAAATTTCAAATTATAACAACAATAAAAAATTCGTATATCTTGTGAAATTCTGTAATTGTACTCGCACACGACGTCATAATATATCTAGGACATAGCATGTCATACTGGTCTTAATGTATCGTGGCAATTTGCTTAGAACACTTGGAATTCTCAAGAAACTTTCTTCTTTTTCCAGGTTGAGTCGTCCTGCTATTATAAGATTGCCATTTCGATCAAATATTTCGTATATGATTTCCGAATAACTGAACGAGACTAATTATGTAGTATTATTACAACAGTGAAAGTGCTACTAAATTACAGAAAATATAATTCATTTTGTTCATTCATTAGGTAAAGATGGAGAAAATATATCTGTATTTTTGTATAAGTAGTAATTACTATATCATAAAGAAAATTAGATATATAATATAACGTTGTACAAATATCATCAAAAATTAAATAAATGGCGAATATTAAATGTTAATAATTTGAAATACAGTTTGATGAAAAACAAGAAAGGAAACTTTACCTGCATTATTGATGAGAATATGTATTTGTGGTTCGGATTTCAGTACTTCTTCGGAAAAACTACGAATAGAATTGAATGAAGCAAGATCGAGTTGCATAAATTTGATATTGATATTTCCGGTAATAAACTGAATATCTTTAACCGCATCTTTTCCTTTCTTTACATCTCGACAGGCGAGTATAATTGATGCACCTAGAAATTTTTCAGTTAAATTCTTAAAATCTTAATAAACAGTTTATTAAAATCAGTGTTTTTTAATTTGATAGTAAACTCGAAAACAGATCTGTACAGGTTAAAAAGATTGATTTTTCCGCTCAGAATTAAAAAGTTCATTAAAATCAATTTTGGTTTCCTTTACAAAGTGATTTTGAACGTGACAAGTATATAAATCGTAAATAAAACTTAGGCATACAAGTTTTAATTATTTCATATTATAAATATTATGTAATACTACAAGCCAACTAATGCCATATGTCATCGAGCTAGAAGACGGCTATAATACTAATAATTAGTGATGTTGTTTGTTATATAATAATCTAGATTTATTTAAAGCTATATTCACTCTAAAATACACAAAATACTTTATTTTACTATTATTGAAAATTCTAAAAAAATATTCAATATAACTTACAGTATTAAGATACAAATAACATATGAATAACTGAAAAAAAAGATTAAATTATGGTTAATATTTTTATTTGAAATTTAATATTTAGGTTTCAGACATTAGACTCTGCAAGACAGTATCATTCATCCAGTTTTTAGTTCATCATTTTCTATCCAGTTAGATAAAAATATAACATTCTAGGTAAAGATCGGACATTACAATGAATTAAGCAACTAAATGAATTATTTTTTTATATATGGAAAGCTTAGTTTCAGTTATGGAAGAAGACCCAATTACACAGAAAAAACATAATCATATTTATAAAATAAAGTGTCTGTATTTATTCATAATTTCCGACCTCTTTTCAAATATATGCTAATTTTTTACACAATTTTTTAAATTTTATAATGTTTTTAGTATTTATTTTACTAATACAAAAGCTATGGGCATCGTCATTTATAGCCACTCTGAGGCTATATTTCATGAACTCAATAGTATTGTCAATTATTGTAAGAAACACGAAAATCAAGTGAACAATTTTTAAAATTTGTTATTTTATGTTTAAAAGAAAGTTGTTATTCTACAATTTACTAAAAATATTTCTATTATTAAAAAAAATACTTTTGGTTTTATTAAATCTGTATTCAGAGGGATGAATTTTCATAATAAAATTAATGATATACAACACAAAAACTTTTTGTAGGCCTATACTAAATTTTTCATTGTGTTTATTAAATTTTTTCTATAAGTGAAACAGAACATTTCTGTAAAGCCTAGGAATTTCTAGGATATGGAAGTGTAAAGGTGGTTATTATCATTATTGTTGCTCCTAGTCCCAATGTTGCTGTCCTTACGACTTATCTAATTAGATCCAAAATTTTCTCCTAAAAACCAATAAATTAACCTAAGAATTCCAAGGTTTATTTATTTTTCTATTAAGCAGAATGTTCAGAATAAATTGTTTCTTAAGATAATTTTATGATTGCAAAACGGGGTTTTTCACGTGAGAAATTTCTACAGATTACATGCCGAATCTGCTGAAAATGACGAGGAATATGGAATATATATATATAATTTTTCTAATATTCTTAATAAGCAAACAAAGCATGTGAATCTTTCTATCCTTTAACTTCATTCATTATATCAGGTAATCAAATGAATACTGTCGTTTATGAAACGTGAATAAAAATGCTTGTATTTTTTTATTAAAATCATTTTCTTTATCATAATATTTACCTTCACATTTCATTTCACTTTCTAAACAGGAGGACAGTTTGAAAATATCATTTTTATAAATGATTCCTGAAAAAAAATCTTCATCACGAGTACTTGAATGTTAGTCAAATCTTCACAGCAGATTCGTATACAATGAGCAGCTACAAATTACATGACAAATTAAGACGAAAACAGCCATATTTGGTGAATCTTCAAGGTGTTTTTGCTTTTACAAGATAACGCTCACCCACACATTACAGCAATTACAAGAATAATGCAATTGGGATGGGAGCTCATCTTTCCTATTCTGCTGACTAAATCTGTCAAATTACCATATTTGTTTTTTTTTTATCTTTGGATAATCATATGTATGAAAAACAATTTACAAATATTCAGCTATAAGAGATGAAATAACTCAATTTTTAAAGTTAAAAATGATATTCTCAAACTGTTCTCCATTGGGAGAGTGTAAATGAATGTGAAGGTAAATATTTTGATGAATAAAATTATTTTAAACAAAAAAAATCAAGCTTCTTCCAACACATTGCAAAAATCCAGCAACGAGTTGCTTAACTTTCCCGGCAACATTTGGTGGCGCCATCTGCTATCATATTTTATTTTAAAAACATGTATTTTTAACTACGAGGTATTATAAAACGGCAAAAAACTTAACTTTCAGGGTAAGGATGGGTTTTATAAAAAATTGTAAATGCTAATAACGAGTAAAATCGTCTTTAAGTATGACCCCATCAGAAATACAAACGACCCCTATTATCTCCCCATCCCCTAGACCTTTAACCACCAAAATTTAATAGCATTAATTCCCTTAAACAAGCCTCCATGCACAATTTCAGAAATTTTCGACAAAAAGCACAGGCGTTATTAATTAAGCTTCAAACAAAGTGAACAAAATCATGCCCCTCAACACTAACATCCACACATACAGAAATAAACCCCCGAATATTTTTGCATTTCTCGACATTTGAAAGTGTCCTGAGTCCAAAAATGTAAAACTTGGGGGGTCATTTTTTTGACCGATCGCCGTACTTTCCCTCTGTTATATAGGCTATAACAATCGGAAAAGTATAAACAACATTATTTATTTAGTTATCTAATATTAATTACTGTACTTCAATTCGATAATAAAAAATATTGAGTTTAATTGAGATATAAATTGATTCATGTCATTTAATTAAAATTAAAAGAAAATGTATAAAGAACATTTAAATGAAAATATAATTATCATTTTGTACCCAAAAATATTCTTTAATTAAAAAAATAATTAAAATTTATATATTATGCTTTATACAATATTAATATACAAACCTCTTTTGGACAGATCTATTGCTGTTTCTTTTCCAATTCCTGTGTTACCTCCCGTAATGATAACAGTTTTACCATCCAATCTATTAAAACTATGACAAGATTTTCCAGCTAACCACTTCTTTAATAAAGCAACGCTAGCTGCTGAAATATTACAATAAATATTGTTAACGTTAGAATATATTCGATTTTTGTGCAAAAATTATTTTAAAGGACATTTAGAAAAATCATTTTTTTTTGCATTTTACAACAGATTTTCTGTGGATTTTTCAATAATTAATATAAGTATTCACCATTTTGAATATTTAAAAAACGTAAATGATTGATGCAAACATGAAACATTGAATGCTCTACCTTTTATCAACATATTTTAACGTTTCTCGTTACTATGTTTCATCAAATGATACAATTTTATTGTCCTATAACGTAAATTTTCGTTTGATCCTGTACATAATTTTTTTAAAGTGATGAATGAAGTTTATCATTTTAAAATAATTAAAAGTTAATAAATTGTTTTCAAAGTTTATTTTATAAATTTTGTGAAGTTTATAAGTTTGATTTTTAGGATTCTCTTTAAACACTTCTGTTAATATCCAAAATCAAATTTTATTATCCGGTGTTGAATGATACGTTATCAAATACGAAATAATTTTTTAGAAAAGCAACATTAGTTCAACATTAGATTTAACTTACTAAAATAGCACTGGGCCTCTCTCGATGACATTAAACGTCTCGATAATTTCGAGTTGGAGACATTATTTAGAAGACATCACAAATATACTACAGTAATCTTTTAACGATAGCCTAATTACCATTTATTCTTTTAATACATAAATATTAGACGTCTATTTATCGAGATAACAACTTCTAAAAGGCATATATATTCAGTACAAAGTATATTCTAAATTTAGATACTGACTTGAGATAAAAAAATTGAAATTAAATAAGATTTTCCTCATTATAATTGAATGATTTTTGAAGGTAAAACGTTTAAAGAAATCTTTACTTACCAGTAAGTACAATTATTGTTGTTTGAATGGGATTATTTGCGAAATAGTTCCTAAAATCGAGAGAACGAAAAATATCCATGAGTGTTTAGTTTTTATCTGTAACCTGATTATGTTCCATGTGACTAACTGCAAATAAGATTAAAAAAAGGATCGTCTATCTTTTAAAAATATGATACGTTGCCACTAGATGGAAATACTGGTAAGTCTAGTTTTTGCTAAGTGGAAAAGAAAATACGAAGAAACATTAATGTCTTCATTGCGTAATTATATAATTTTAACATGGTGTGACGTACAAAACCTGTAATGTTAGATACTGTAATTAGTTTTTTTTCTTTTTTTAACAGAAAAACCTCCTAAACAGCGGTAATTAGGATTTATCAAATTTGTTATACAATCCTTTGTAATTTTAAAAAACGAAAATTCTTCATTTAAATCAAATGCCAACACAGAGAAGTTGGATGTGCGATCCAGTGATAAAGCTGGAAAATTTTTTTTTAAATACAGTGAAAACTGCTTAGGCCACCACCTGCATTCGACGGGCACCTGTCAAAACGGGCAAAAATTTTTGGCACCGAATAGTTTATCCATAAAGTCTTCGTATAAGTTACCTGTATTAAACGACCACCCGTGTAACGCGACCGCGGGCATCGATTTTTGGTCCGAAACAACATACAACAACTGTAATAAGCGGCCACTTCCGCGAATATATCAGGTGTTAATGAATTAGTCTAGCAACAAAGGAAATTCATTTCAGTTTGTTCGAAATTGTCCGAAAAACGAAATGCAAAGTGCTGTCGTTAGAAGATCGTATTAAAGTTATCACAACAACAATTAGCAGCGAAGTTTAACTGGGAAAACGAAATTGATTTTACCATAGACCTACAGTATTTTCCTTGGGGGTATAAAATATTGTACACGATACAATTAATCGGCTGATCTCATTGTTTGATAAAATTTATTTTTATTTATTTATTTATTTATTTATTTTGAAGCTCATATACAGTACATGTGCGATAAATAGTTTCTATATCAATCTACCTTATTTCCACGATATTTTTAGAAAAATAATATCCAAGTAATTTTCGCACGCAAAATATTCAAAAAAAAAAACAATAAACGCATTAATGCAAAAATCAGTTTTACAGGCAACCTCCCTTTTTCGATTCCGCAATGACAATCGCGGAATGTAATGAAATAGTATAATAAGAAAAAATAATAAAATCGTTTTATTATTAACTAGCATACCCCGCCATATCAATAGATAGAAGATGAACTGCTTTAGTTCATCCTCACAGAAAAGCATAATGCCTCACAGGAAAGCAAACTTAGGGCGTCGTACCATCTGTTGGACATAAAAGCCTTAGCCCTAGATGATATGTTTTAATTTATATAAATGTTTAACGGAATAATCTACAGCCTATGTCCACCCTGAAGTTCCATTCTAAATATTGGTGAAAGAATTTTTGAAATCGGATGAGTAGTTTCGGAGATTACCCGCTACATCCAAACTTACAAACATTACCTCTTTATAATATTAGTACTGTATAGATTAATAGTTTTTCTAATTGTACTTAAGAAAATATTAAAAAATACAGTATTTTTAAAGTAAGATTAAACTAACGAACACCAAAACCAAAGTGATGGAAAGATACCATACGCTTGTATATCGATGACGTAATACACGTAACTGAGGAGCGAACGAAAACAACCGAGTTGAATTAAGTCGGAAAAAAGTGTGCATTATAATCGAGAAAATGCGACTATTGTATTAATTTTTAAAATATTGATATTAAATCTGTCTTATAAAATCACAACTCGTGTAAATCGAGTTATCCGATAAGAATAAAATACAATATCAATATAGCCATATGGATGAAAAAATTCGCTTATTTTTGCTCACCTCGAGTTTTGCATAGTAGAAATGGCTAAAAAGTGCGCAAAATACGTACGGAAATACGGTATTACAGCACCACCTGTATTGGACGACCACCTGTCTAAAAGACCACTTTTTTGAAGGAACCGTGGGTGGTCGCCATAGACAGCTTTTACTGTATATAAATAAAAATGTTTGTTTGTTGGTTCGTTATACACTCCTAGGCCGTTCGACCAATTGCAGCGAAACTCAGTAGTTACGTTCAAATACTTCTAACTTGGATCATGTCCTACATTCCATCCCAAAATATTGATTGCATTTTTATAAATCAATTAATTTTTATTTACATCCGAATTTTCTGAGCTACACATAGCGCCGTCTATTAGCAAAAAAGTTAACAAAATAGTTAACTAAATATAATTCTTACAAAAAATGAAATAATTTAAAATATATATATATATATATATATCTACGCAGGCAAGTGCTATGTGCTACCTGTCGCAGTAATGGTACATCTCTCTATATATACATATATCACTGAATCTCTGCGACGAAATAGATGTGCCATTACTGCGACAGGTAGCGCACAGCGCTTGCCTGCGTATAGTAGTAGCGTTTTGCTCCTATACATCATACTTTTCCTGTTAGCAATAGAGTCGTGCCGGTTAATATCTAACTCCGTCCGAGGGAAAATTTTTGTATTGAAATAACGTGACTTACAGTACAAATCGGAAGTTCATATATAGGTAATCTGGTCCTTTACGATTTCTATGTCTGGTCTTGATTTTCATCTAACTCCATTCTCGAGATTAAGGAAGGACAGCGACAGACAGACGACAGTGGAAATTTATAGGTCTACAATTTTTTTCAAATTGCAGTCCAATAAGTACCTTCCAGTAACCGAGTGGATAAAACCACCAAACATCGGTAATCGGTCGTGGGTTCGTGCATGGACTGGTCAGTGGCGTTTTCCGGGTTTACTTCACGTTAGTAACACCTAAATAGGGGCAGCTATACATAAGTCTTCCCGAGATGCATCCTTCTTGGCAGAATGTCCACATGCCCTGTTGCCCTAACCAAATAAATCAAACTAATTCTAACGAGCAATTATTTATTGTGACGTCATAATGCCTGGCTACAACTTTTCGTTACAATATTCTCAATACTTTGTGGTGGTGTACACTACTCGTACATCATACTTTTCCTGTTAGCAATAGAGTCGTGCCGATCATGTAACTCTGTTGGAGGGGAATGAATTGAAATAACGTTACTTCCGTTCCAAACCAGAAGTTCGTATATAGTTAATCTTGGCCTGCCGCTCTAAGCTTTCCAAATATGGTCTCGACTTTCATCTATCAAACTCTTTTCTCAAGATTAAGGAATAAGTCTTTCGGACGTTAAGGTTAGCAACTTCGATCACAAGAGGAACTATCACAACCTCTTTAACAGGGATCACGTTTCAAATACAGTAAGACCCCGCTTAACACGGGGGATGCGTTCCTAGACAACAAAGTGCTAAACGAAACAGCGTTAAACGAGGTCATTTTAACATAGATTAAATAGGGATAGGCGACCGAAAATAAAAAAATTTTACTTTAAGTTATTTTTATATTAATTTATATAATAATAATTAATAATAATGTTAAATAACACAAACATATGCACACAGAAATGTAAAGTTCATTTTTTTGTGACGAAGGTCCTGACTTTTCTGAAATTATTGTTCTTCTGCAATAAAGTCGTGAAGCTTCATTTGTAGCTTTTTTCTTTCCTTTAGCAAATGTCGGTAGAAGATCGCATCCAAAACGCCTCGTTTTGCTTTTGCACTCCTTTCAAAATCTAGATCATTCGCTACAATTTGATCAACGATTTCGGTTATCGTTACCAAACTTTTAATAAGGAAATCTGTAGAAAAATTTTTTGGGTTCTACGTTTTCAGAATCTCTATTTTCCAGTTTCACATGAATTCCATGTTCTGCCAGTTCTTGAAGGTCGTCTTTGGTAAGACTCACCAGAAACCTGCTGTAACTCCTCAATATCCTGTTCGTCTACATCTCTTTGTCCTGCAATATGGATTAGTTGAATTTGGTCAATCTAAAGATACAGCTAGGGTTTCTCATTTCCCGGTCTTTTGCTTGTCCCGGGATTCGGGGATAAAAGTGAACTGTTTCCCGGGATCCCGGGATAGAATTAATTACATATACAAAATATCTTGAAATCAAATGATACAATTATTTTTCATTTTTTAAAGTAATTTAATACGTTCTGCAACCTCCAAAATCATATTAATAATGCTGTGTGTAGAAGGTAGTATTCGTTTTTTAAATAAAACATAATACAAAATATTATTGTAAATTTTTATAATAAGATTTTAAAAAGCAAAGATGATCAATACTCAAATCACTCAATCTGGTTCTTATTTTAGTAATGAAAAGTCCTGCTACTCAGAATGCCCTTTCCCATTCAATTGATGAGAGTGGCATTGTGCTTAATGCATTTAAGAGAAGACAAATGTTATGTGTTTTTTACCTGTAGTCTGGAAAATTTCTAGTTTGTTTTCGAAATTGTAGTACTTCTTTTGCTTTCTAGTATTCTTGATTTATCTACCTCGGATGCTTTAATAGAAACATCAAGCTTATAGCCCGATAATTCGGCAGTTCGTTTGTTTTTAATAATCGGGTTTAGGAAGAAAAATTTCATACTTTCAGTCTTCGTACTCGTTTGTATCCTTGCTCAATTTGCACAACCTGCAGTTATTGAAGCTACTGGGCATGGTTAAAAATTAAGACAGCGTAAGCACAATTATTCAGATATTACAGGTTCGGACAAGTAAAGAATTTTCAGAGTCCTGCCACAAATAAGCTACGTATTGATTATTGACCATTTGTGACATGCAATAACGAGAAAAAAATTAAAAAACTAATAAGTAGATTTAAAATTAATAAATACATATGTATTCTGACCGTTTATGAGTTAATTATACTTTCTATTTGCAAAATTTCCTCAACCTTAACACAAAATAAGAAAAAAGTGAATTTTTAAGAAATTTGCGGATTTCCCAAGATGATAATTTCCCGGGTTAAAAAACAACTGGGATCCCGTTTGAGAAACCCTACCTTTGTAAATATAAATCAAATACTATAATATAGTAGAAGGGTTAGAAGTACGAAATGATCTATTAACCTTTGCTGTTGTTTTTTACCGGAGCAAGGCCAGGTTCATGCAAAAAAGTAATTTTACATAAATTTTTGTTTTATATAGTAAAGTTTATGTTTAAAAAGCGACAGATAAAGTCAGTTTATCTAAATAATTTCGATTCTAACGAAATTTCATTTAATATTATATATTTGAGCTGTAAGGTCAATAGTCGATATAGAATTTGACACACCTCGTCTTTGACCGAGCAATGTTTGGAGAACTTTGAAACTTTTGTTGGCATTTTAGCTCGTTATGTTTTCCTTTCCGACACGTAAGAATTTTAACTAGTTTGACGCAACATTTTTTCCTCCAGAAATATTCCGTTTTCCCGTTTCCACTTTATTTTGTCATTTCACGTCAATGTTCGATTTCTCGATCTAACCTCGTTAAAATTACAACACGTGATCTTGTCTCAATCGGGAGCTCACACATCTTTAACTATGTAGATGTAATCCACACCTTATCTTCACAGATGAGAGAATAACCAGCATTAGAAATTATAAAAATTTTGACATCGATCTACTGTTGTAGAACTCTTAATTTACTTAAATTTTATTGATATTTATTAAAAGATTTACTGACATTGATCAAAATAATTTCATTTTATTTACAACACGTTTATATATATATATATATATATATACAAGTGCTTTTATATCATGCTTTAATTAATACATTATGTAAAATATATATAACCTTTTTCTCTTTTATTCATGGGATAAATGTATATGTAGGGCCCGGCATGAAAACTACATAGTATTTACTACAGAATGTAGTTTTGCTTTTTAACTTCTCTTATTCTTTCTTAATCTATCCAAACGGTGCTTTCTAAGTAGGTCACGATGTCCTATTCTGATGTGCAGTTATAAACATGCAGTATAATAAAAACTTAAAGCTTTAAAAGAAAAAAACTAACAAAGTAAAAGTTTCAATTTTCCTCCAGGTGGTCTTGTACCTGTTTTAAGTGATCAGTTCTAATTCCCCTAATTATTTTCTACACAATAATAAGTGCCTGGTTAATTTCCTGTTGTCAAATTTTACTCCTGAAAGCAAAATTAAGTGAACAAAAGAAGAATGCAGAATTTCCTATAAGTCCTGGAACAGAGAAATAAAAAGCAATTGATGTTTGTGAAATTAAAGAAGCAGTCAGCTTGTTATTTGTACAGTACATGAATGAATGAAGTGTTGTTTACACATCAAAAACAAACCAAGGAGCCATGACTTGTCAACAGAATGACAATTCAGTGGCATATCCAGGATTTTAAGATTATTGAGTACTGCACAAGGTAGATTGCACTGAGTAGGTGCTCCTTATTGTTTTTCAAGAATGTTACATAATTATCTTAGAATTTCTTTAGTTATCCAATCTTGCCTAATTGAAGTCATGCATTATTATATTTATTTTTATTTTAAAATAACAAAATTGACTGCTTTGGGTTTCGGTTTCAAAACAGTCAGTTTTGCTGCAGCACCATAAACAATTCCGAGTACATGCCTGTGACAATTTCTTGATGAATTACAAGAAAAATCTTATCATCATCTTGCTAGCACTGACCTTTGAGGTTCTATACTGCAGACACAATAGTTTCCCAGCTTTTTCTGTCTACTGTAATGATTCTCCAGTTGAATATTCTTAATATTTTTAAGTCATCTGTTTTGCCCAACCATCTCTTTTTTTGTGACTGTCCTCAAGTCAGACTCCTTCCATTGGTGTAGACAAATTTTGATAGCAATTCTGGATGCATTCTTTCAACATAACCCTGCAAACTAATTTGGCTGATTTTAAAATTTCTGTTATACATATAACATTGTCCAGCTGATGTATTTGTGTAATTTGTGTACAACAAAAATGAAAAATAGCTGTAGCATTTTGAAAACACAAGTCTACAATGAATTTTGATCCAGTCTAAAATAATGAATGGCCAAAAATAATAAAAATATATTTACCCAGAATTTCATACTCAAAAGTAGGACAAGAGGGAGTCCTGCATGTCTTCAACAGCAACTTTGGAGCTGCAGAATATATGGCAGTGTGCATTGTGTGACTTTATTTTTATTCCAGTAATTTCCTTTGGGAGTACAGTCGACTCCCCTATAACACTGTTGATTATTCCGTTTTATATGAATTCCGTGTTGTACGAGTCACTTAGATTTTACAAATACGTGTGCCGGGCTGTGAACGGCTCACGTATTTGTAAAATCTAAGTGACTCGTACAACATGGAATTCATATAAAACGGAATNGTTAATAATAAAATATGATATGATTTATTTTAAACAAGAAATTTTACAATTCTTGTAATTCAAAAATGTACAAATTCTTGACTGATATAAAATTATACTTGAATTATATTAAGAGAAATATTAAAATTATTATTGAATTTATTGTTTCATTTACACTGACAATAAACTTTTGCATATAATTTAGATTTCTTAAAGAATATTTAAGATGTTTTAAACTATAAATAACTACATAATTTTAAAGTCTGTAATAATTATCTTTGATTTGAGTTATGTTGAGATCTGTGGATTTCTGGAGTGTATGTTAATAAAACTATCATCACCCACAAATGCAGTAGGAACTAAAAGAGATTAAATATGTTATATGTAAATATTAAAAAATTTAAGAATTATTTAAAACAAATTTAAAAACTTACCATGTATAAAATCACAAAAATTCTTGCTATAGGATATCGTCTTAAAAAAATACCCAGACGAATACTATAAATACATACAAAGAATTTAGACAAATTAAAAATTTTTGCTTTTCAAAATATATAATTTTTTTTATAAATATTTAATTAATATTTCCTATTTCAAGATAACTAATGTACAATTTTATATTATATTAAAGTTCTTTTTTTTGAATGCAATACTATATTTTTCATTGATAATTTTAAGAATTACAGTCATATTTTACTCTTTCTTTTGTTGTAAAAATCAACACATTAAGAATCAAACAATAAAAAGAATAAATAGATAAATTCAGCATAATTTTTTCAATTATTTCTTTAAAATACATTTTTTTAACAGCAAAAATATGAAATTAAATATACTTGATATACTTCTATTAGAACACATTTTAATGCCATTGAAATTCATTATATACAAATAAAATATAAATATTGAATAGATTAAATATAAAAGAAGTCTATAACTACAGCTTTTAGCTGATTGATTTATTAAGATGCCAGTATCTATGCTATAGACTTTATGGTGAGTCTTTACTTTCAGTACAATTGGATTAACATGGGTGAGGGTTATAGAATGATACTCTGGTCTATAATACCTAAAAAAAATGAAAGATTGAATATAATGGTAAAACAAAATTTTATCACATTAGATAACATCAGAACTTTTAATAAAATTTCGTAGCTCAGCTGATAAGTTGATTTGTAATGTTATTAGATAAATGCTTACATTTTAATAAAATTTAAAAATTTTTCAAAAAAATTACTATACAAAACTTTATTACTGTACAGAATCTTAGATATTGTTAGTGGAAAGAAAATAAATATATTATGTGCAGAATACAAAGTGAAAATACTGTGTAAAACCCCAAAAAATATAAAGGGATAAGGGGACAAAAGAAACCAGTCAGACCACTTTTTCATGTATGACTAACAATGTGTAGACTTGTGCATTTGTCTTGTCCTATAGTGTGCCATAGTGCAGGGGTGGCCAACAAGTCAATTGCGAAGCCAATTTTGATCAATCGCTTGCAATGTCTTGACTTAATGTGTTATACCAAATGTAACGCACAAACACAACTGTAGTGATATCGAACCTCCACGTCCTCCCTCAGATGTGGTTTTGTCAGTCCACGTGCAATCCATTTGCGTACAGTTGTAAAAGGGGAATAAGAAATGTAGACAAAGGATCGTAAAACCAAAAAAAGAAAGGTGGGAAGAGAGACAGAGAGAGTAGGTCAGGACATGGTAGAGAGAGGAAGGGTGAAGTGGTGGTCCCTGAAAGTCACAATGTTGAGTTTCAATTTTTCTTCTGTTTAAAATGTAAGTATCTTTTCTTCATGTTTTAAATTAAATTGTGGCTTTTCTTACCTGTGTTCTTACCTATTCTTACTTAGTATGTATTTCACACCCCCCTCACCACTTAGACTATGCCTACAACAAGTTGATCACGACACATTTTTAAGGTAAAAAATAGAACTTATGTACAGAAAAGTTGGCCACCCCTGCCATAGTGTATATAGTTAAGTAAGTCTTAATGTTATAGAATAAAATATAAAACAAAGATCAGAGTGTCTCATCATTATTCTACCAACAGATATATTAATAAAGATTACATGAAGGCATTTGCAAAATTAAACTAAATAAAAACATTATTTAAATGTTTTACAAAATGTTTTAAAACTTATTTCATAAAATTAATATGTAATGTTTATAGTATTTATGTCATATTTGATATTTAATGTTTAAAAAGTAATATTTCAAAAGAGGAAAAACATTGCTAAATTTAAACCATTAAACACTATTTACAAAAAAAGAATATCAATCAAGTCTAATGATCAGCTTATGAAATCAAACAAAAATATTAAAATCAGATTTAAGAAAATGGAAAAGAAATTTAAATTTGAAATTATTTTTATTGAACAAATTTTTATTGAATATTTGATAGATAAAACTTTGTAATATTTTTTTTTATAACAATAATCATCCTCATAAAATTTAATTATTAAAATAACATTCATGAGTATGTATAATAGATACTGTATATAACTCATATTTATTTTAATATATTTTCAAAAATAAAAAACAACACATTCTTCAGAAATTATACATATTAAAAACAATTAGATAAAATTATAAAACTAAAAAACTATTTTTAAAAATCATTTATAAAATTTTATTAAAAAAATATTGTTTGAATTTTCATCTCAAAAATGATACCACAATTTATGAATTTTTGAGTAACATTTCCTCTCATAATAATCAGAATTTTTGTGTGTAAAACCCCAAAAAATATAAAGCAATAAGGGGACAAAAGAAACCAGTCAGACTCATGATAATAAGCATTTTTTTCTTATTTGCAATTTTTTTGAACAAGCTTTGACCATCAAGGACAAGCTTTTTTTTAAATGAAATTTCTCTACAGTATTCTTTGGATCAGAATGGTGAAGAACATTATAAATACTTTATCATTCATCATAAAGTATTTCCAGAATATAGCTGTCCCTTGATAATCCGACAGGTATGGGGCCAAAGGGGTGTTGGATTACCAAAAGTGTCCGGATTATCGAAAGTGATTACATATTTGGCATTGTTTTGCTAGCAGTAGCCTACAATATTCCCTACTCCAACTGTTCAAACAGAACTGATCACGGAAAGGATTGGGTCATCGTGTAAGGATTGGGTGGAGAGATTCACGTCGCGACATGCTTCTGTGCAAGCAGACATGTAACGGGGATGGGTACTTTGACGGGAGGTGTGTCGGACTACTGAGCATGTCGGATTACAAAAGGTCAGACTATCAAGAGACAGCTGTATAAATTAAAATACATAAAGCAAGAATCTGTACTCTATAAAAAAGAAAAATTTCCAAAAACACATTAATGTGTTAATCTTTGGAGTAATTACAATAATCTTGATAAATAGAAACTTTCCTACTTGTTATTTCAATTAAAAATAACATTTTTATTTATGTTAGCCTTTTATAACTTTATCTACTTGTATAAATAAAAACATAATTCTGATGGATTATATAAAATTCCATGTTCCTTTTATTTAATGTATGTATTAATCAAAATAAATAACTATAACATAAAATTTATTTATTGGAATTTATATTTTAAAAAATTCTTTAGTTTAATTGTATTAATATAATTCGTTAAAATTTTGTTACAATTGAAATATTTTATAAATTTTTAATTTAATTATACATTAAAACAATTATCTAAAGTTGTTATATTCCATACAGAAAGATTATTATAATTTTTTTTATTCTCTTTGCCTTGTGGGTATAATAAAATTTAATAATAATATATATATTATTTTAAAAATTGAAAATTTACAAATTTATTACCTGAAAGAATCTATAACACCATAAACAGTTTTCACTTTTCTAGCAATTGGTCCATCATATGGTGATTCAAGGAAATAATTATTTTTAGACTGATATTTTTCATGTGCTATTAATAACAACAAAAAAATTGATATATAATAAACTTATTTATTGTATTTCTTATATTTATTATATTCATTTATTTGTCAATGTAATATGTATATATATTTTGAAATATAAACAAAAAATATCTAAAAAAGTTTAGAAAATTTTAACCTTATTTAAGATGATGTTAATTACAACAAGCAGAAAGTATGGAGGGTTTAAAAAATTCATAATCTACATTTTTTACTTTTTTCAATTGCAAAATAATTAAACTTATTAAATTATTTAATACTTATGAATTGAGAGATACTATTTTTGAATGGTTTAGATATATAAAGACTATCCTACTATTAAAAAGGAATTAACTGAAATGTCTCCATTATTCAGATGATACTAAATGAATAATTTGGATTATCATCATCATTGATGAAAATGTACAAAGTAAGAATTTTATGTAACCAATTTTTAGCTGCTACAGAGTAGCAAGAATTTTTCTGTTTGGTTATGAACTGGTGATGGTTTATTTGGTGAGTGCTATATAACTAAATACCCACTTTTTTGAAATACCTTGCATATTTATGGCAGAGTAAACAGAACTTTGTAAGCTGCAATTGTAAGAGATAATGCATCAATAAACAGTGCAAATATCATTCAGAAATAAACAAATGCAGTCTTAAGTGCTGTTATAATAGTTCCTGCAAAAATAAATAGTATATACTGTAATTGATTTAAATGTGAATTATTTAAATTAATTTAGTACTTTTATTATAACCAGCTGAAAAACTTTTTAAAGGCATATTTTTAAAAATAATTTACGATAGCCACAAGTTTAGTGTCCTTTTGAGTGTAGAACACGGTTCAGTCAAATTGTTCCAATCAATTATTGATAATCATTTCTACACTTATTAATTTATTTATTTTCCAAGTTTAAATTTTTAAAAATTTAATAAAAACTGTATTTAAAAATATAGTGAATACACTGCAATAACTGCATTACCTATTTTATCTTTTCTGTTAAATGCACAATAATTCTTAAATTTTTCTTGTCCCAATTCTGAATTGAGTGTAAAAACGTTTTTGTTTTCTATGATTCTTTTGAAGATACTTATTTCTTTTTTTTATTATTCTTTTCAGTTTATCATCGTTAGATTTCAATTTTCTAGTAAGAAACCTCCTTAACAGTATTCTCTCTCTCTCACCCTCTTTTTCTTTGAAATCTTTATTTAACCAAACAAAATATTAGTTTTGAATCTATTATTAAAGATTGTTTAATTGATTTTAATTTCAGTACAATTTATAAATTTCCAATTAACACTGTGAAAAAATGATGCATATAAATTACTGTATATTCTAAAGGTTTTATAAAATTACAAGGAAATATATGCTGAAAAGGAATATTTTATCAGTATAAATTTCATGTTTCTTATCAGCTAAACAACTAATTATTAAAAATTCATTCCATCATCTTCAGTCACAAAAAGAACCTGAAACAACATTCACATCATCTGAATTACAGATCCACCTCAAGCAGTTTCTTTTTTTTAAATTGACATTTTCTATATAAATGTTAATAATTAATTAGCATAATAATCAATTCTGTTATATTATATACTAATATACTATATCACAAAATATATCAAATGAACTGTAATAAATCCATCATTGTTATAATTATTATTATTTCATTTACCATATAGTATAATAATATAAAAACATATATTATTACAGTCAAATTTATTTACTATTATTTAGTAAAATATAGTATGTTAATTTGATTGTAAAATTAACACATAATGATAACTGTTACATAAATAACGATATTATTTATTTATTATTAACATTGTATAATATTAATATTGTACAACCAAATTAAATTATTATTATTATTAAATGTATTATGTATTAACTTGAATAGTAAGGATCATAGTAGGGTCAGAATAGTAAAATATACTCCTGACAAAGAAAATTTTATTGTATTTATATTATAATTTAAACAAAAATAAATAACAATTACTTTATTTCAAAATATTGGAATAATAAATATGTTGATTTCATTTAATAATTTTGGAAGTAGAATCCACACATTTTTACCTAATACAATAAATATTAAAATTATTTTAAAAAGTTTTAGATTAAACACAAAAACAGTGAAAGTGTGAAATTTTATGAAATTTTAAAGATATAAAAATAGTTACTACTAGAATTTGAAAAATAATTAGTAGATTATGTTTCAAATTTAACTCTCTAAAAATTAAATGTTATGCATTTTTCTGTTTGAAATAAAATTTCAAACAGAAATTTACTGTATCCTATAATTATATTCTGGAATAAATTAAACATAATAAATTATTATCCCAGAAAATTTTCTGTTCTTTTAACTGCAGACTAAACCAGAAAATACTTTCTATTATATTTTAATTTATTTATTCCTTCTCCATGGTGAACTCATTTTATTCTTCCTATTATCATTCTTTTGCCAATTACATTTCAATCAATCTTTGTATATTATCTTCTTGTTAATTTTGCAAAACTTTCACAAGATTTATATTATGTAAAATGTATTTTATGCCAATCATTTCATTTTCAGTCACTGATGTTAAGTTTATTTTTGATTAATTGATAAGAGAGTGAAAACTCAAATAATAAAATTGGTTTAATCAGAAATAATCATTGTATATTACTTTTATATAATAAATTCATTGTGTTAAAAAAGCAAGCAAAAATAATATCAATTAATCTTCAATTCAATATGTTTGTAATTAAATATTTGTTTTTTAAGATATGTAAAATTTTATCATGCGGGAAAAAAAAACAAAAATATATCACACTTACATAATTCTGCTGCTCCTATACCAACAACAGTGTTTTGGCGACGTGATCCACTATCATGAAGTTCTCTCAATTGTTGCTGGATTTAAAAATTTTAATATATTGAATTCTTATTAAAACAAACTGTTCAATCTAATTCTTATCAAATATTAAATAAAATATCAAAGTTGTGACTTGTTATAAGAGACCAAAAAACAATTGATTTCAGTAAACTTAAATTACAGTCGACCCCCCTATAAGATATAGATACATTCCATTCTTTAGGAATCCGATTTCTTACGAGTCCTTCCAATCACAGCCTGACACGTGTCAAGTTTACGGACTACGGCTGATTGAAAGGTTTTCTTCCATATAATTAATCGATTCTAGACTAATCCGACTCAACATTTCCAAAATACGTATATTTTTTTTGGAAATAATCCGTATAAACTACGCTATAAATAAAAAATTGTAGGATTACTTACCGAGTGTCACCATTCGACATTGCCATTGCTCAACATTGTTTTCGTCGTGGAACAGCTCAGCAAACCGCGGCCGATTTCTAATAACTTATTTTTCTGCAAATAGTTCCTTGAACTTCGGAGACATCATTAATAGAAATAATTTTAATCGCCGTTGAATAAGAAATGTTTCTTTCACAAGAAATGTATAAAATTACAGTACTGTATTAGACTTACGGTACCTAATTTACATACTGTACAGACGATAGTTAGCGTAAAAATCTCCGTAGCGTGGCGCCACGCTAGACAGCGGAAATTATATATTTAATTATAACAAAGTTACAATAAGTTAATATATAATTATATATACAGTACCTAATTTATATATAATTAATATATAATTATATGTACAGTACCTAATAATACTGTCCAGACAATAGAAATCTCTCTGTAGCGTGACGCTCCGGACGGCGGGAAAGTAGTTCGGCTGCCCGATGACGTTTGAGGTAATTATAGGGGGTTTTTACTGTTTTTTTACGGATACCGGTCACAATTTTTTCGTAGTTTTATAGGAATCGTAATTATAGGGACCATAATTATAGGGGGGTCGACTGTGTAACAAAATTATTCATGTAACAGATAAAATTAAGTTAAAATTACATTAAGTCGTAAATTTAAACTATAAACAGAAATTCACTATTTAATGAAAATTTTTATTAATTATTAAATGGACAGGTCTAGATTAGCTTTTACATGGAATTTGATGTCATAACTGCTAATGTACTTGCATTAATATGCAAATGTTTATCTAATAACTGAATGTTTCCAACAGATGACATGTAAATCTCTAGTCTAAATTTACAAATTGTTAATTTAAATCTACCAAATAAAATGTTTAAAATTTCTGAGTTAATCTTTAATTGTTTTTCTTAAATAAACCAGTCACACATTTCCCCCACAGTATAACAAAATCTAATTAAAAGATTATAATTTAAAAAATTCATATTATTAATGAATATGCAAATAATACTTAAGTAATACACACTTTTTTAGACATTTTAACAGAACACTAGATGATTTTGATACATTTAATTAGTACCAAAATGATTGCTAAGGAAGTTTTTACATTTCAGGGCTTCAAATTTCAAGGTGGTTAATGTCCAATGTTGAGGATTCATTTACCAGTTTATCAGACTCATTAATAGATCAGAATCCTCTGATCACACTATTTCCTTATATTTTGTTGGCTATTTTAACAGCTAAGCAATTGGGTATAATTTTTGTAAATAATGGAATAATGTCTGACATTGGTAGAATCTTGAATAATTGGTATGATAAAGAATTTGGCTTAATAAAAAGAAAGTTAAAAAGGTCACTCAATTACATGCTGAAAAAGGATAATAGCCGTATAGAACTGTGTATAGAAAACAATTCTGTATAAATATCTTTCTTGTAAAAAATAAAAATGATTATTTTCAAAATTTGAATAAACAACTTATTAACTGTAGAACTTTTGGTCTATTAACTGTACTAAACTATAGAAATTGTAAAATATTTTAGTCTATTGTTAGAAAAAAATTTGGGGAAAAAATAATTCTTTTTTCCTAAAAAAAATTATTTTTTTTTTCTTCAGAAAGTTGATTGGTTCTTATATTATTCTAGAAAATTTGATTTGGATGTGAGCTCACATGGGTTGTCATTCAAGTTGTTAAAAATGTTAAATATACATTCTGTAATGAAATCTTTTACTTTGATTTTGTTTTTGAAGGATTAAGAAATGTAGTAGTACAGTACTTTTAATTTAAATCTGGTATAGATAACACACCTGGTATAGATCAGATTAGAGTAAAATATATTAAATGTACATCTGATCAATTTCTGTTAAAGATTTTAGATCTGTTTAATAAAATTAAAAGAACTACAAATTTTCCAAATAGCTGGAATGAAACACTGATATTACTCATTCAAAGAGAAGTTGTTTCTGACCAACTCAAAAAATTTTGCCCAATTCACTAGTTCCAATAATTAGTAAATTATTTACAGCTATTTTGAATTTTCATTTAATTGTCTATGTTACTGAAATGAAAACATTAATCAAAAACAAGCAGGTTTTAGAGAGGGATTTTCATGTTTAGGCCAAATATTTTAAATGGGTTAATTTACAAAGAGCTTAGGAAAAAAGAAGAAAATTACATGCAATGCTTGTCAACTTTAAAGCCATATTTGATAGCATAAAACATTCTAAGTTGTGATTTGTGTTTAGAAAACAGATATTGCACAGAAATTTTTTGAATCTGATAATGAATATTTATAGGAAAGCTACTGCAAGGGTAAAAACTTTTAATGGATACATAGGTGACTAACAATGCAAGATTTCTGACACTTGGCTGTAGAAAAAAACAATGCGAACACAAAAGTAAGTTACAGATTACAAGAAAATAAATAAAAAATATAAAATAATGAACATCATTTGCAATAAATACTGGAAAATTTTTTTGTAAATTAAAGCTAATTGTATATATTACAATTAATTTTATTAAGTTATTGTAAATGAAGTTCACTTTTTCACTTTGTTTCCATTACCCATTTTCTTATAATCTCTATTTCCTTTTCTAACACTCAATTCCTAGTTTCTTTATTATATCAATAACAACATTTCAAATACTTAATTCTTGTTTACTTCATTTTCCTTTCTTGTTTCTTACTTAAAAACAATAGCCAAAATATTATTCTAATAACAGTTTTTTGTGGTAAAAATAATATACAAAATACCTATATCTATAATTTCATTTGTAATCTTAACATGTGTAAATTTTAGTATGTAAAAATTTCTTTGTATCATAAATCAAAGAGGACAGCACACAAAATACTCATTTATTTTTTGTTAAAATGTTTTAAAAAATTATATGTTAATTAAATATAACTATAGTCCATGCAGTGAATGAGTAGACATGAGCTTGAAGGGTCTATGTAAGATAAAAGGGATGGAAGGATATATGTGGAAGTTGACAGATGGATTTTATCTCTTTTGGCTGTTTTCTTTTTTTACATTTTTGAAATAATTTGAAATAAATCATTTTTCGTTTTACTTTTTGTTTTACAAATTTTATTACTGTGATCTATGTATCAAGTTCCACACATCTCCCATCTCCTTCCATCCCTTTCACATGAATAGATCCTTCCAGCTCAGGCTTTGTGTCTACTCTTTTATTGCATGGACTACAGTATATTTGAAACTAGTATATTAGTAGCTAGTAATGTTATAATTATGTAAATCTAAACAAATATAGTAGTTTTAATTAAACATTGAAATATTCTGTGTTGAAAGTTTTTAGATAAAAAAAAAATACTTGTTTTAATTTTTAAAAAATCTAAAAAGCATATTCATGTAATTAATTGCCATTCATTTTATTCAAATTCTTCTGTCTAGATTGAACATGACCTTGAAATCCTTTAAAAGTTTAACATTATACAGTAGAGCGTCGATTATCCGAATCAATTGGGGACTGGGATTATTCGGTAAATCGATATTTCAGATAACCGATTATGTACGAAAAAATATATTAACCTATCCCATGTTGGAATTTTTCTCTGTTGCGTGTCGCTTCACATTGAATTTTTGTCGATGTTAAGCCTAACAAAGACTATTGTATCGTTAAAAATAATTTTTTTATTTTGTACAAACAAAATAAATATATTGAAAAATATAAAAACAATAAAAAATTATACTTCAGAAGTTAATTTAGTATCAAAAACGTAAAATATTTGAGTAGTCCAAGACATAGCCAAAGATTGCAGCGCCACAGCACTGGCGAAAATTTAAATTTGCCGACTGGAATTCTTTCGGATAATTGACGTTTCGCATAATTGACTTTCGAATAATCAACACTCTACTGTAATAGTAATACATCAAAAACATTTTTTCCAACATCATATACATTACTACATATAAAACTTTACATTAACAAATTAAATAAGATAGTTGACAATGAATATTAAACAGAAAAAATCAATAATACAGTCGACCCCCCTATAACACAGGTTCCTATAGTTCGGATTCCTATATGACGGCGAAAAAATTGCGATGGTATCCATACAAACATGGTAAAAAAACTCCTATAATTCAGTAAAACGTCATCCAGCAGCCGAACTACTTTCTGCCGTCCAGCGCCACGCTACGGAGAGTTTAGGCGGGTAAATTGAGTTTACTATCATCTGTACAGTATTATATATAAATTAGGTACTGTACATATAATTATATATTAATTATATATAAATTAGGTACTGTATATATAATTATATATTAACTTAATTTATTGTAACTTTATTATAATTATATATATACTTTCCGCCGTCCAGCGCCATGCTACGGAGAGTTTAGGGAGTAAGTTGAGTTTACTATCGTCTGTCTGTACAGTATGTAAATTAGTATGTAAATACCGTAAGTCTAATACAGCACTAATTTTATACATTTCTTGTGAAAGAAACATTTCTTATTCAATGGCCATAAAAATTATTTCTATTAATGATGTCTCCAAAGTTCAATGAAGTTTTTGCAGAAAAATAACTTATCAGAAATCGCGGCCACTGTTTGGTGCGCTGCTCCATGACAAAAACAAGCTTAAACAATGGCGACGTCGAACGGTGCACACTCGGTAAGTAATCCTACAATTTTTTGTTTATAGCATAGTTTATACGGATTATTCCCAAAAAATTATACGTGTTTTGGAAATGTTGAGTCAAATTAGTCTAGAATCGATTAATTTTATGGAAGAAAACCTTTCAAACAGCCGTAGTCCGTAAACTTCACACATGTCGGGCTGTGATTGGCAAAGTCTCCTAAAACATCAATTTCATAAAAAACGGAACATATCTACCATGTTATAGAGGGGGGTTGACTGTACTGTTATTTTTAAACAAACTAATTATCTTTAATAGAAAGATTAAATAACAAGTTAGTTAAATAATATGTTCTGGTTAATCTAGGTATTATTAACATGTAATTACTATTTATTCAATAAAACGTAAATAGTAAAGATATATTAGAAAACATATCTAACTTAATAACTTATAAAAATAGTTTAATAGTTAGAACAACATCAATTATGATATTTTGAATTTTTTCCATTTAGTATTTATTCAAATTATTGTATGAAATGAAATATATATTATTATACAATGATAGCAATAAGCATATTCTGTAATTATTTAAAAATGCAATTAATTCAATAAACTAAGTTTTTCACATTAGAACATTTAAAATGAACCTTTTCAATTATAACTTCTGACAGTAAAAGAAATATTTGTTCAAATTGAATTATTTTAATAAAAATATAAAAGTAAAATTAAGTTTTTACCTCTAATCGTTCCAATTGGAGCACTAATGAATTTTTTTCTGTACTCAATGCTTCAACTACTGTTTGTTTTTGAATCAAACTTTCCGTTAATGCATGAAGTCGTGTTTCTAATTCTGATTGACTGGAGACACTGAGAGATTTTGCTGTCAACTATAATAATAATGATAAAATTAACCATTTTTAATTACTACTTTGATTTTAAAAATTCAAAAATGGCATGATTAAAAAGTAAATCTGCAAATTTTGATCTTTTGAGCAAATGTATAAAAAATAAAAAAGGTTAATATTAAATATGAAAATATTTTAATCAAATATGACATCTCAATTTATAAAAGACATCTTAAACTTTTACTAATATTTCTTCAATTATTACAAATGAAAAAATTTTCAACAAAATAAGAGATAAGTATTAACATCTTTTCCAAATATTTAAAATAATGTACTACATCTACATATTTCAATGTTACAAAATACAATTTTACATCTAATATCAAATACAGAAATATTGAGTTTTGCAAATAAATGTTCTTTGAATAGATTTTAGGAAAAAATTCAACTTTAGAATTATTTCAATGTTATATCTTTAATCTTACAAGGAGAGCCTACGGCTTTGGGGTAACGAATTTTGATGATCTTTGGTGTAGAGGTAGTACACGATGTGAGTGTACTACCTGTAAAATACTAAAGTGCAATACTCAAATATAATCCAGAAAATCGAACTTAAAGTTTTGTTAGCACTTTATATATAAATTATACGCATTTCTATTCGAGCGTGTTGTGGCAGAGTGGTAACGAGTCTGATTCATAAGCTTTAGTTCTCGGGTTCGATTCTCGCGTATAATTTTTTTTTTAAATTCATAAATACTTATAATGTATTTATTTATTTACTCATTCATTTATTTCTTATTATTTATTTATTTTAATTTAATTTCTACTATTCCAAGTCTAATATTTTTATACTTTTGTTGACAATAACGGCGCATTCTTGACACCTATGTGTCAACTTTCCCATCTAATTGTTATCACTAACGGTGACCGATCTAATTCTCACTAGGAGCGTTTTTTCTATCGGAGTTCTTTTTCACTCACTCTTTAACAGTTCGTTTCTAAATTTCGACACGAATAGACGTATTTGTGTAGTAAAACTTATTTTGAAAAATTATTTTATAATCAAAAAATGTCGTCAAGAGAAGCAAGTTCTTCACGTTGTGACGAAAAAACTGTTGATGATAACTCTTTATACAGTGATGTAAAATACTAACTTGTAAAGTGCAAAACTCAAATATAACCAAGAAAAACGAATATAATTTATTGAAGCAATATTATATAATTACATATCATTGTCAGATGTACATGATCGTGAATGATACTTATGATAAAAACATTCAAAACAAAAATTCTGTCTACACCAAGAACAACAAATAAATGCTGCTTTTTTAAAAGGTATCATCAACAGTTTTTTCGTCACAACGTGAAGAACTTGCTTCTCTTGACGACATTTTTCGATTATAAAATAATTTTTCAAAATAAGTTTTACTACACAAATACGTCTATTCGTGTCGAAATTTAGAAACGAACTGTTAAAGAGTGAGTGAAAAAGAACTCCGATAGAAAAAACGCTCCTAGTGAGAATTAGATCGGTCACCGTTAGTGATAACAATTAGATGGGAAAGTTGACACATAGGTGTCAAGAATGCGCCGTTATTGTCAACAAAAGTATAAAAATATTAGACTTGGAATAGTAGAAATTAAATTAAAATAAATAAATAATAAGAAATAAATGAATGAGTAAATAAATAAATACATTATAAGTATTTATGAATTAAAAAAAAAATTATACGCGAGAATCGAACCCGAGAACTCAAGCTTATGAATCAGACTCGTTACCACTCTGCCACAGGACGCTCGAATAGAAATACGTATAATTTATATATAAAGTGCTAACAAAACTTTAAGTTCGATTTTCTCGATTATATTTGAGTATTGCACTTTAGTATTTTACAGGTAGTACACTCACATGGTGTACTACCTCTACAACAAAGATCATCAAAATCCGTTACCCCAAAGCCGTAGGCTCTCCTTGTTAAACATTCAATAAAAAAAATTATAAAAATGTCAAAATAAAGTAATAATATATTCAAATTGCTATAATTCATAAAAACACATTAATAAATTATATTCTTTACAAAATACAATTATTATTATTATAATACATAAGTGATTGTTAAAATCAGTATTTAATTTTAAAATATAATATTAATTTATATCAGAATGATAAATGTAAAAAAAAAAAACAATTAAATTGCTTATGATTCAGGCTTAGGATTCTTCTTTACCTGTTTTCGAAGCTTTTCTATTTCAGTTTCTCGATCTTGAATTCGAGATTGCAAATTAGTTTTTGTCCTGGTTAAATCTTCTTGGATATATTTTATTTCCTTTATAAAAAAAAAGCACATATAATACTTCTTCATAATAAAATGATTCAGTTATTTTAAGATTAATGATTTTAATCTGCTATTAATATACTAAATATTGAAACTGAAATAATAATTAAGTAATTGTACAGTTATTATTACAACTCTTAAAACATACTTTAATAACATTTAAATTTTACATTTCTATTAACAAATAAAAATAAAAAGTAATAATAATATAGAATAGAACCAATAAATAAAAATAAATATAATAATAATAAATAAGCAATAAAAAAAATAATAAAAAGTACAGAAACTAAAAATATTCAAAATAACTCTTAAAACAGTATTAATTTTAAGTTAGAATTTTCATTAGGTTTCAGTTTCAGATTAAAATTTCTTGTTTCTTCCTCAAAATCTTAACTTTATATACACTGTTTATAATTATATCAATTATGTAGCAAAGCTAAAAATAAAAGATAAAAAGCACATTTATTTATTTTAAATTCCATACTATAATTGGGATTATTTTTAAAAATGCAATGTTCTATTTGAAGTATCAAAGTATTTCTATAATATATACTTTTTAAGTCTTTTAAATAATACTTTTTCAAACATCAGTAAAAATATTATTTACAGGGTTCCTACTCAAATTCTCAAATTTTTGTTTTAAATTCCATGACTTTCCCTGACTTCCTTCCCCTTATCAACTTTGTACAAATTGTCTGACCCTCATATCCCTTACAATACAGCACATTAACAAAATAAAACAGCATTTGACTTACTATGAACATATGCCATTGCTTCTCTAACTTTTTAATTAGTTATTTTTTCTAATTAACAGTTATATTTTTTTTTTATAATTGCCAATTATTAAAACTAAAAATAAAATGTTTTATTAAATTAAAGTAGTTTATTCTGTTATTAATCCACAACCATAAATCTGCATGGCTTTGAAAAAAGAAAAAAGCAATTGTTTGTTTATTATTCATTAACAAATACTGTATAATCCATCTACAAAAGTATATATTTATTAAATTTATCTCTTAATAAATTTCTTAAACTTTATAAAATATTAATAAACTGGAAAAAAAATCACAAATTGTTTTGTTATACAATCAAAATTATTAAAATAAAAAATAATACCTTTAAATTAAATTTAAATTAAAATTATTTATCATTTATTATACTTTGTAAATTTTTGGGAAAATTTATATGCATGCCTGGGAGAAATTTTGAGTCCTGAAAATATTCTGCACTCCTTTTCATAAGTCCTTTTCAAATTCACCACATTACTTCTTGCTGCCTGCAGATGGCTACAGTTAATCAAGCATATTGTCGGCAAAAAAATCAACAAGGCAGCCAAGAAGCCAAATTCCCTGACTTTTTGACAAATTTTTTGACTTTCCATGACTTTTTCCAAACACTAATTGACTTTCCAGGCACATAGGAAATCTATATTTATTAATATATTCTGTTGCTACTTTAATTAATATATTTAAGAATTTTATTAATTTACTTTTGCAATTAATTTTTAATAAAAAGTAAACATTAATTTACTTGTATCATTTACATAGTTATTTAAAAACAATGATATAACTTAACTAATTAAAATTAAAAAATTTTTCAAACTACAAAACCTGAAAATTATTATATGTGTTATCTGATATATATGCTGTTGAAACTTAATTTTGAAAATTTTGCCAAAACCAATACATTGTTTGTTGATAAAACAGACAATAGATATGTTAATTGTTTAATCTAAATATTTGGCTTAGAAGTTTTTGATTAAAAATAAAACAAACAAAATGTTTATTTGTTTTATTTTTAATCAATAACTGTAGAAAACAGAATTCTTTCCATTGTGAATAATTAATATATATACAGAATTTTCATATATGCTATCATAATAGGCTGTTAGTCTTTAAACTTCATGTTGCTCTAAAGTATAACCCACCTTGTGGTTCCCTGAACTACCCCCAATCCAGAGATAATGTTATACCACTTCTTAGTGATTTGTATTCCTTCACACATGTTTAACAGATTCCTTTACATAAACTTTTTGATTGCTATGTGTTCTTTAAATTTTCTTTTGTACAGTCGACCCCCCTATAATTACGATTCCTATAAAACTACGAAAAAATATACGTATTTTGGAAATGTTGAGTCGGATTAGTGTAGAATCGATTAATTTTATGGAAGAAAACCTTTCAATCAGCCGTAGTCCGAAACTTGACACGTGTCGGGCTGTGATTGGAACGACTTGTAAGAAATCGGATTCCTAATAAATTGGAACGTATCTCTATCTTATAGGGGGGTCGACTGTATATGTCATTTTCATGATGTAAAATTTTAATCTGATTTTTATCTATTGTGCAACCTGTCTGTTCTGTGTGAAGATACCATGGTTATTGATTATGTTTTTAGGTGTATAGTGGCATCATCATCTTTTGATCTTTTACCTAGGGTTCTGCTTGTCTCTCCTATATAATAATATGAAAGTTGGCATTGTAATTATAAACTGTAAACGATATCTGCATTATCCGTTTTTTCCTTTTTAATTTTTGTACCAATCTTATTGTGAAAATATTTCAAATTATGTTCTTGTATGTTCATATTTAAGGAGATGGTTGATTTAATACAAAGTAAGAGATTACTATTATGTCCATTATTATTATTATTATTTATTTTTTAATTAATTTTGTACTTATACCTATCTCTTAATAATTTTAGTTATTATGAGGGACTGTAAAGTGTAAGTCAGCCAAAAATGCATTTAAATATATCACTCGTAAAACCAACACCAGCACATAACAAGAAAAAAGAAACATTTACAAACATTTTCGTCTATGTGAAATAGACATCCTCAGGTATATAAAATATCAAACAAACAGCTAACCAAAAATAGAATGTTTTTTAAAAGTTTGAACTGATTATGTGATTCAAATACATTATGTTAAAATTTATATGTTCAGAATACAATATATGAACTCTACCTCCCATGCTGAAGGCACCTATGAGACAGATATCCCATTTAACCACCTCCGTCATACAGCAGTGAGGTGTGGGTTTGACACATCCTTTACAGTTGCTGCTGATTATATAATCTTCACAGATGAATCAAAGAATGCAGAGGGCACGGGCTCGGCCTTCATCGTTTTTGCCAATGAGGAGGAAATATATCAGAACTCTGGCATTCTTCATCCTGACTGCTCTATATTCCAGGCAGAACTCTGTGCCATTTACATGGCTGTTCAATGGTGTGAAGCCAATCTTACTGGAAGTAGAGTTACCATTTGCTCTGATAGTGCTTCAGCAATCCCAACAACCTTCACCCTTGGTTAGGAAGGTTCTAAACTATATACCTTGTGCTCAGAACTTCTATTCCCATGAATGGGTGAGAGATCATCAGGGTATCCTAGGTAATGAACATGCAGATCTACTTGCCAGGGAAGCTGCAACAATCAGTACCTCTGGCCCTTTCAAGTATTCAGTGCTACCTGCCTCTTTTCTTAAGCTCCAATATTGGAACTACAGCTTGGATCTCTGGCAGCAGAGATGGGATAGCTACAATGGCCTTGCCAGGAACTTTTTCCATCTATTCATGACCACCTTTTTCACCACTGGGTTAGTCCGGACTTTGAAACCACCCAATTCTTCACTGGGTATGGGAGATTTGGGGCCTACTTGCAGAGGTTTGGCAAATCTGCAACGGACATCTGTACCATCTGTAATTGCCGTGATGGAGTTGAGCACTACACATACATGTGTCAAATGATCGAGGATGCTAGGTATAAGCTTGCCCTTGCTCTTAGCCAGAGGGGTAATAATTGGCCTTGTAAACTTCATGTTCTTATTAAAGATAGTGACACATATAAAGCATTCAAAAAATTGATTCATAAGTATCACGTATGCTCTGTCATTCATTAAGTTGGTCATGTCTGTCATCAGGCACTATCTTCATTTGCTCTGTGCACATTATTGTACATATCATTACTCATTCTGCTGCAGCATATATCTGTGTAATTTTTATTATTCCTATGTGTTCCTGTGGATAGCCCAATATCAGGAATGCTGTGTGAATTAGTGGTAAAAAAAACAAGAGAATGCCATATTACCTAAATTTCATGAGGACATAGCATTGTATATCAGATACATTGATGACATTCTCATAGTATGGAACAAGATACCTAACCTGGACTCAGTAATTAGGTATTTCAATGATAACCCCTTTGGCCTGTCGTTAAAAGTTGAATAAGAGAGTCATACGACGGTACATTTTTTGGATATCAACATCAATATGAATTGATGTTGTCAACCTGCCATCTGTCAACCTGTGTTTTCCATAAGGAGTTATATACACTTGTATTTGTACCTAACCATTCACATGACCCTTATTGTTACAAAGTCTCCGCTTTTCGACCTCTAGTAAAAAGGGCACACACACATTGTTCGGAGCAAAATGAAAAAAAAATTATCTTGGATCAAGGTCATGGTAACACAACACAACATGGATACTCGTCCTCTTTAGTCAAACATCTTATAAAACAATATACAAATAAGGGGAACAGAACTATTCTACAAGAAGAACGAATAAGAGTTATCACATACAACAAAACACTTTCTAATATATATATATATAGACAGGACCACTAAAGCACACATAGCATATTGACACTCTCCCACAATCCTCTCTCTTATAAGAAATGATAAAAACCATATATATGATGCATACTCTCCAGGGGTTTATGCCATACCTCTTTACGATGACTGAGTTAACCACTCATTAATATACATTGGAGTGACTGCAAGAGATCTCGCCATGAGGATGAAGGAACATGAATATTCCATAAGAAAAAAGCTGACAATCACGGCATTAGTGACATACGTCGGTAGTGAGGAAGTCCGAGTTAAACTACAGAATGCAAAATTGGTACACAGAGTGTCAGATAAAGCACAACTCAAATACTTTAAGACACTTGAGATCTATCATGCAATTAAACAGGGAGTTGCTATTAATTTCAAGGAAATGGACATGCTATCCACAGCATGGTGTGCCATTTTTGAAGTATATTCCGCTGACATAAACTCACAGTAACAAAAATTTAATCATTTTGAATCTAATAATTCGATTCAAAATGATAACTGAGGATGATTGCTTAAAGCGTTCGAAAGCGTTTTTAACATATTAAAAACGATTTGCTGGATTATTTAAAGGTTTTGATTTTATTTATAGTGTAGTTCCAGTAAGAAAGTATTTTATTTAGATCATAGTATAAATAATGTGAAATTAATTAATTATTTATTTGTTTATTATTTAAATAATATACATATTTTGAAATTGTATCCTGAACATATAAATTTTAATGTAATGTATTCAAATCACATAATCTGTTCAAACTTTCAAAAACATTCTATTTCTGGTTAGCTGTTTAATCGATATCGTATATACCTGAGGATGTCTATTTCACATAGACGAAAACGTTTGTAAATTTTTCTTTTTCTTGTTATATGCTAGTGTTGGTTTTATGAGTGATATATTTATACAAAACCCAGTTATTGAGATACATTAAAAATGCATTTATTAATGTATGTAATCAACCAAACTAAATATAATTAAATCCTACATTTTGGATCATTGAATTACTGGAAGGATCCTTACACACCTGTAGACACAGGATTATGGCATTTTCAAGAATAATCTAATTGATATTTCAATTAAGTAATCCCAACAACTAAGGACATATTCATCATTGGAATTTTTACATTACTTCTGCTCATTAAAAAGTTACAACATAAGTGACTTTGAAAATCATTTTGAAAGTCAATAAAAAGTTCCCATCTGATTCTCCATGCATAATTTCCTATGCAATTATATTATCAAAATTAATATATCTTCAATACTTTTGAAATGAGAAGGGTGCAAGGGACTTTTGATACCCATTTTTATATATATTTATAAGAGTAAATCAAAAGAGAGGAACACACGTACATACCTCTTTTTGTTGTAAACATTCTTGTTCTAGAGATAATCTCTGCTGCTGTTCTTGCACAAACTGTTCTTCCATGTTTTTTAATTGGTCTTGATACTCATTTATATCATTTTGAGCTATTCTTTCAGTTTCTTGTAATTCTGACTGAAAATTTTCTGCATTCTTATTAGCTCGTTGCAATTCCTCCCTAAGAGTTTCACATTCCTGTCTCAATTCTTCTAATTCAACATTTAATGCTGGAGAATCAATTATAGTTTCAGAACCATCACCAGGTTCTCGATACATCAGCTGAGAATCTTTTAAACTAGAAATCACTTTTTCTTTTGACTAAAAGAAATATAAATTTTTATATTATATAATCACATTTTAACAACAAAGTAAAAAGTATTATTGTTATCTTAAATATAAATAAGGAGCATTCAAAAATATAATCTTTAATAGTAACATTCATTATATTATTATGTACTATTATAATAATTAAATATACTAATATTGTAGTCTGTAATATATAAATAAGCTTTGTTCAAGTTATTATGAAACAATCATAATAGAGAGGTTGCAGCTGAAGTTCAAATGTTACTTGTACATGGCAAGCAGAAGTACACTGTTTATGTGTTAACTCCAAGAAAGAATCGTTCACAACATCACATGACTCAGTGAATGTTGCGCATTGACTCACAGGAAATTTGTTGAATAAATGGCGGATACATTTAACATTGAGAGTTACCAGTGATGGTAATAAATAAATTAAACTATTTTAAAGTATTTATAGGATGTTTAATAACACTAAATAATTATTTTTAATTAGCGTGATGTCTCCTACCATTTGATTGGATGATGGGACTACCTCATACTTCTGTCAAGGGAAGTAGTGGCTTATGTAAATCCAAAAGCAGCTTGAAAAATTAATTTTTAGAAAATTTACAAATGTATTACACTGTTGATGGTAGAAGATGCCTACTTTAAGATGAACTATTATGAAGGCAAATATATGTAAATTCTACATCACTTGCTAAAAAATTGAATAATTAAATAATTTTTGGATTAAAATCGTCTGTTTCTTTACATTATTATTCATAACTGCTTAAATAATAATTATTTTAATAAAATAGGTCATAATTTTAATCACAAACACAAAAAAATGAAGAAGTTTAAGCCGATCGTCTATTCGCCATGCTAGACGTAGCGAACACCATTATCGACCATCCAGAATTGCCAGATGCCGGCACTCAATGGTCCGCTGTTCATGTTTTGGGCTGAATACAATGGCTGCAACCTCTGTAATATTTGTAAGACAAACTTTCAATATTGTTTCTATTGATATATTATCTATAAAACCACAGAGACTGTGAAATAATATTACATTGTTGACAAAATAGACAAAAATGTTATGCTACTAGTTACTCTTTAGGATGCTTATATTACTGTTTTACTAATTTAAATATTTGTAAACTTATTATTTCCTATTACAATAAAAACAAAATTCTATTAAAACAAAAGAACTGCAACATAAACACATTTAATAAATCTAATATGTTATATTATGAATTTTTTGTTTATTTGAATTCAAAAATTTTAATTATTTACTTTCATTTCATATCAATTTAATTAATAAGAAATTTAAATTTTATCTTGTTTATATATTAGGCTATTTAGTTATATGGCAAATCAAATAAATTCGTCAAATAATATGTTTAATCTTACTAAAGTCTTTTTCACTGACAAATAGCCAAGAGCCTTTCACTCCACCCATTTGTTTAAATAATTCATTAAAAAAGTGTTTTCTTACAAAATTTAAATTTCTTTATGTATTAATTTTAGAATTAGTGAAATTGTAAACATTTTGTAACCATTATTAAAACTATACTGCATATTGTTTATTAAAACTTGAGTTGGCATATAATATTTCTATTTTAAAAAACTAAGTACAGTAGAAACTCAATTTAATATTCTCTGATTTAACATATTTATTCACTGGTCCCTTCAAATCTTCATAAACCACAATGTTAGTGTTACCATGTTTAGCATCTTTCAATTTTTCACCTCAAATAACATTTTTTTTAAAAAGAAATGTATTGTATTTCATGTTCAGATGGATTAAAATTCAACAAATTACCATTTTGTGACAGTGAGAGGACATGTCATTCCGTAGTTTTGTCATCTTAGCTTAGCTGCCCTTGCTGGTCTCAGAGATTAGCATAACAGGTAAAGTGATATAATGTTAGTTTTCAAAGTTCACTATAGATTTTGCAGTTCAGATACAGTATTCCTGTACAACTATTAATACAAACCCAGACATTATGGCAACAAGTGCAAAATGCACAAATGATGCTGATGATATTGATAAAAATGTGTTTCGTTATGTTTCAAACTTAGAAACTGCAGTGAAGAAGACAGCATATCCTCAGGAAATAAACAAGTATCCTTGATTACATTCAAAAGACAGCTTAACAGTTTATTAAATATGTATAAAACATGTATAGAGGCACCAATTATTGTACATTACTGTATATTGTATGAAATAAAGGCTTTCAAGAGTATTGGTAATATATGTGTTTTTTCTTCTTTATTCATTTGAAATGTAGATACACATGTATTTGTACAATCTGCATGCCTTTAATAATATTCAGATTTTACATAACCTGTGATTTAATATATTTTTCACCAATTCATTGAAAAATGTTAAGATGAGTTTCTACTGTATGTGAATTTTAAAATATCAATAATACACAACCTTAATATAAATATTATGTTGTTTTAATTTTCTATGAAATATACTACTTAAACCATTAATCTTAGTAGTATTAACCTTCTAACTCATTTTTAATTATATAATATTTAGTAAATGTAGCAGAAAGATAATATTGTCTATATTTTAAATAAATAGTACAAAACTTCAAAAACTATTATTTATAATTAAATGTAATAATTTAATAATTCATTAAAAAATCATGTTAAATTTCTGAATATGTAATCATTAGTTTTTCTTTATACTGTACATAATGATCACAGAAACAAACATATTGTAATCAATATTATAAAACTAAAAAGTAACTAATATACAGTGCATCAGTAACATTCAATGTTTTAAAAAATCTGATTTAAATAATATTTTACTTTTGTATTTTACAGATCATATTTATCATGAAAATGATGTTAAATTAAATATCAAAAAATTTTAATAAATCTATCTATGTATTGTACATAAATTAGCAACTAAATACCTGTAAAATGCGTTGAGCTTTCTGTTTATAATCAGAAAATTCTCTTTTTAATGTTTCCAGATTCAAAGAAGCAAATTTGTATTGACTTGATAATTCTTTATTATGAGCTACAGATTAATAAAAATTTTATACAAATAAATAATTTTAATAATAATATAAATGAGCTGTTTAAATAATAAATATGATGCTTGTCAATGTACTTTTCAGATATAAAAAAGAAATTAGATTAAGTTACTAATTCTTTGAACTTATTCTGAACTCAAAACCAAAAACTCAAAATTTTGCTGAAAACTTAACTATCAAATAATTCTCCAGCAATAATTAATATAGTCAAGCCTCAGGTTTTGAATGCCTCATTTTTCAAACATTCAGTTCACAAACAGAATTTCAAACTTATAATTACCCCAGTTGCCATACAATAATTTGGTTGTCAAAGAAGCCACTTGACAAGAGCCAGCCACAGATTAGACACACAGACTGTCAACTTCCTATACAGTAGAGCGCGTTTATCCAAAAGTCGGTTATCCGAAAGAATTCCAGTTGGCAAATTTAAATTTTTGCTAGTGCTGTGGCGCTGCAATCTTTGGCTATATCTTGGGCTACTCCAATATTTTTTTTTGTTGATGTGTGTGTTTTAGCTGGCAGCTCTGGCACTTTTGTGTGGTGTTTTTCTGAGGACTGTGTTGTGCTGAATCGAACGTTTTTGATACTAGATTAACTTCTAAAGTATAATTTTTTTGTTTTTATATTTTTCAATATATTTATTTTGTTTGTGAAAAATAAAGAAATAATTTTTAACAATACAATAGCCATGATTATTATTTTAAAAAGTTTACGTTAGGCTTAACATCGACGAAAAGTCAACGCGAAGTGACACGCAACGGAGAAAAATTTCAACATGGGATAAATTACTATATTTTTTCATACATAATCGGTTATCCAAAAAATAAGTTATTCGAACAACCCCAGTCCCCAATTGATTCGGATAAATGACGCTCTACTCTATATTTAAGAATGAATTGTTTGAAAACCAAGATTTGACTGCATTTTCTTTTTTAATAAAACTTATTTCTTATTTAAAATAACTGGATCTATAGTTATAAAAATTACACAACACTTTTACCCTATTAATTTATTTTTATCAACTCTAACATTTCAACTTTATTTAAAAGTCATCTGAAAGTATTTAAAGATCTGCATTAAAGGTTCTGTTAGAGTGAAGACATTTAAATAAGGTTGAAAACATTAGTGTTGATAAAAATAAATAAATAAAAATAAACAGAGGTATTGGGTAACTTCTTATTTCTTAATTTTATAAATTAAAAATCAAACATTCAAAACTTAGATATAATAATGAAATAAGAAATTGTAATAATTATAATGATTAAATGATTATAATTAATATTTCCCATATTTAAAAAAAGATGGGAAATATTAATTTATCATCTCTTTTTTTAATACACAAATAAAACAAACTATAATGATGATTTTATAAACAAGAAAATCATCATAATAACTTATTAAGTGTGATTTACAGATTTTATTTTTTAATATTTTTGCAATTAATCATATTAAATTAAATCCAAAAAGCATAACAAGTAAAAATGTATTTAAAAATTTATTTTATTCTACTAAATTATAAAATAAACTTAAATAAACAGTTATTGTTCAATTAATTTATCAAATAAATAAATAAAAACAAAAAATCATATTTAAAAAAAAAATATATATATTTTTTCTGTCTTATTCCTCCACATATTATTCATAGATGTACATTTAATTTGATACAACCTTTTTCTTCTGCCATCATTTTTTGTGTTGCAGTCAAACTTTCTGCAAGTTTTTGTTTTTCATCCTCCAACTGACTTATTCTATGCATATTTTCAGCCTAACATATAAAAATATATTTTGATACATTAAACCTAATTGAATTCAAAAATTTCTCTATATATTTAATTATCAATTAACATTATGTAAATTAAAATGTACAGTACAATAAACTAAATTGTAATAAAATAATACCTGAGCTAATTTATAAGCATCCTTTTCACGTTGAAGAGCCATTTCAGTTTCTTGCAATTTCTCTTTTACAGATTCCAACATCTGATTATGCAATCCACTTGAATTATTATGATCTTGTAATAATCTAAATATGAAAAATGTATCATTAAATTGGATTATTTAAATTTATAAAATTTTGAATTTACATTTGTTTATATAAAGTTAATATATATGTGAGACTACGAACGATGTTTTTATTTTTTCACTAACTGCGTAGTTAGTGAGGGTGACTTTCGTCATCCGAAGGTCATCGACGAGGGACCACGATGTCACGTGACCCCCATACGTCCGAGCGACCGGGCGATAAAAATGACCAAATAAGGAGATAAGTTTTTCTACGGCGCAGGAGACTGTCATAAATCAGGGAGAACTGTCAAAAAGACGTCAACAAATTCCAGATTTTTCCCACGCTGATCGGGTATATAAAGGGGTCGGATTTTCTACTCAGGGC
>NW_019384694.1:35013-57254 GCF_000671375.1 Centruroides sculpturatus | reverse complement strand
GGTTAATTTCTGCTGCTTGCTTGGAATAAAATTTCTTGTATTTTATATTAAAATGATAGGCAAGCAATTCTGTTGAAAGCACTGGCACTGAACGTTTCGCTTCATGCAGTCTATTTTGCAACTTTTTTAAAATGATGTCAATCCCGAAAATCTCGGGATTAGGAAAACTTAATCCCGAAAATTTTGGGACTGAAAAGTGGTCGGGATCCCGGGATCAAATCCTCTACTCTCAACTTCAGCAGAATCTCCATCACAGTTTCGTACGGAGCCTGTAAAGAGCACTATACAAGACATAGTCTGTATTGTTTGCTCAAAAGCAGCATCAAGTGTTTACAAGTGTAAATCGTGTAATATGTTTGTTCATGCAGTTTGTGGTGAAGTAGATCCTAAAGAGGAAGGGTATGGTAAGAATGTATTGTGCATCATCTGTAAAAAGAATATGGATCAGAAAATACAGTGTGATGAAGCCAAGTAATGTTTAGGAAAGCAAGCAATGAAAATGTTTGCAGTTTCTAATGCAAAGCACCCAAACGTCGATGAAGGTTTCTCTGTGAGAATTAAAGTACCCGGAGAAGACAGAGCAAAAACTGATGCACGTTCAATTTTAGCTGTGGTTCTTAGTAAAACAGAGGATGGCTTTTATAAACTTGATACTAAAACAGGTATTTTAAAACAATTGTATGCAAAATCTGAATTCAATGTTTGCAAAGAGAGGTTTTTAACGAAAGAAGATGGATGTCCCTGCTGTAGAAATATCTTTACGCCAAACAGCAATAAAACAATCCCTTGGTACTGGGCAGGGTTTCAGAAAATGTGACTGCCAATCTAAATGTACCACAAATAGGTGTGCTTGTCGCAAAAACCAATTGCTACGTAATTCAAAGTGTCACCAATCTTTAGATTGCACTAATAAGTAAGTACAATTTTATCATATGTTTTGCAAATTCATTTCCCTAATTGTAGTAATATTTTAAACCGTTTGATTTTTGTATTAAAGATTTTTTAATTGATTGATGATTGATTCAATCAACTAATTTGTTGATTGTATTAACTTGATTCTTTAGATATTGAAAATTAAATAAATAACATTTTGTTAATTTAAGCGTACAGAAACGTTGCTGTTGTTCCAGCAAAAATCTTATTTTCACTTTACCGAGTTTCTAGTAGGTAATTTGCAGATTACCTAGATAATCTGAACATTACCTAGGTAATTTGAGAAATGGAATAATTTTCGCAGCTTTAACGGATCACCCTAGTTAATCTGCAGATTAGCTAGGTAATGCGCACATTAATGGATTTCGAGCTTTAGCGGTAACATATTAATTAGTTCATTCTAATGAAACAAATATAATGATGAGATTACTAATCACACCTTTCATTTTCTGTATGTAACTTTTCTACTAATGATCTTTTCACTTTAAGTTCTTGATCTGCTTCTTGTAATCGTACACGTAACACTGCTAATTGAGAATCTTTTGCATTTAAACTTGCAGTTAAATCAACTTCTCTTTCCTGCAATTCTCGAATTAATCGATCACTGTCAGATACTTGACAATTCCAATGATCTAATTTCTTTTGCATTCGTTTCATTTCTGAAATAAACTTACATACATATACATACATACATAAATAAATACATATAATTAGGAAATAATATACAATCTAAGGCAAAATGATTTAATAATAGAAATATTTTCTTATTTAAATTTTCTCCAATGATGTATAAAGATGAAACACTGGCAAGGGCACTTGTACAACTTTCTTGGCACTCATAATTTACAGAGTCAAAGTTATATGTAGCACTATCTGTTATACACTTTTATTAAAAAATAATTTTTATATTATTATTAATTATTATAAAAATAAGAAAATGCTTATTTTTGAAGTAGGAATTCTAAACAAATTAGAATATCCCATGATTTCTTTTACATAACTTTTGTATTCAATTCAAACTATTTTTCTTAAAACAAAAAAATTTTTTAGAAACCTCAAGCATTTTCAGGCAATCTATCCATAATCAGGAATCAATTACAGAAGCAGAGATTAAGAAAAGATACAAGATTACTACTAACTAAACACGTTCCCACCAAGATGAATGTAAATAAGTGTGTCCTTATGGCTACTTTTTCTGTGACACAAACAAGAAAGTTAACCACACACATAGTCAACTTTAATGCCAAAAGACAGCATAGTTTATTTTTATTTTAAGTTTTGGTGTCATTAGTTTGTATATTTTGTAACACACACAAAAGTATTATAATAAATATGATGATATGAAATAACTAAATGAAAGAGATAGGAGTAAAAGGAGAGAGAAACTAAACAGTACTAGCAACTATGGTAGACTAATGCTATCTAACTACCAAACATATCAATTAATTACGGCACATTAATTTTCACACTTATGTTGCAAACTAAAACAGACACAAGAATACCTCTCTATTGTGTTTACTTATGTTTGTCCAATTATGGGACGCAGTTAGTAATAATCTGATTTTTTTTTTTCAATTTTTAATTCTCTAATCAACTCCAATAATAGGCATATAGCCTGAAAATGTGTAAGGTTTCTGAAATGATTTTTTCTGAGAAAAACAGTTTCAAGTAAAGTTGCATTTGAGGAACTTTCTTAAATGTCTTTGTATTTATATAAATAATAAAATAATTTAATTGATTCATATCGTATACTTGTCCAATATCTATTTTAAAATTAATTTATATAAAAGAAAACAATAAAAATTTAATTATTGTTCCAAATAATTCTAAAAAATCAAATAATTATAAAAGAGTAGTCATAGCTAATTCACTTTTCATATTTGATTTGATGCTTTTATAAATGTTTTGATTTTTATTATAATAGAAATCAAAATCTTTTTAATATTAATCAAGCAATGTTTGTATTTATAGTTCAATTTTATTATAAAAATAATATGAAATAATTTTCAAACTATAAATTTTGGCATTACTCTTTTCTTTTTACTCTTATAAATGAATTTATGTAATGAAATAAAATAAAAACTAAATTCTAATTAATTATGTATATGCATATTACATAAATATTAATACTGATAAAATTAATTTATTATAATAAATTTTATTACCTAATTTTAAAATCATGTTATGACAAATAGAACTTTAAAATGAAATCACAAAATTCATTTTTTCTTACCTGCTTCAATGTCTTTATTTCTATGCAATAAACTTGTTGTTTCTTGATTAAGAGAAACTATTTCCTTTCGTAATAGTTCATTTTCTTTTTTCAAATTGTCATCTACAGTATTTATCATACTGGATTCAGGAAGTTGATTTATTGTCTTCATTTCTGAAATTTTCTCTTCAGTGAGAATTTCTAAATTATGTTCCTCAATATTTTTATCTTCAACTATCAAATTTCTTTCCTTTTCAGCAATAAAAGAAATATTTTCACTTTCATTCATTTTAGTTTGTTTTGTATCATGGATGTTATCTGTAAATCATAATTATAAAAAATAAATTGTTTATAGATTTATAAGTACATTCTTCTCTAACTGCACTCAACTAATACACCTCGACACAAAAATCTTTAAACATGCAGCCTTTTTATTCACTTTTCTAACATTTTTGGCCAATTTGAATGGCCTTCCTCAGGAACAGAAGTTGTTCCAGCAAAAATCTTATTTTCACTTTACCACCTGATATAATTCAGCAATTTTAGTAAGTTTGGCTTTAATTTGAGATTTNAAATCGGAATCATTCGATTTTTCTGTTCCTGAGGAAGGCCATTCAAATTGGCCAAAAATGTTAGAAAAGTGAATAAAAAGGCTGCATGTTTAAAGATTTTTGTGTCGAGGTGAGAGATTTATATGTAAAAAGTAAGGTAAAATAAGATATCATCTAAACAATTATGTAGAAAGCAAAGTAAATAAATACTTATATTTTAATAAGTATTTATTTACTTTGCTTTTTACATAATTGTTTAGACGATATTTAAAATAATAATTTTAAAAAATAACAGAACTCAACAAAATTTTCATTCAAAATAAATAGAGCACTATTTCTAATGTAATGAAAATTCAGATCTTATAGTAATCCATTATCATGATTCAATTAATGTTTTAAATTCTAATCACAGATAAAAGTTTTAAATAAAAGAGAGAGCCCTATTATTAAAGATATCTCCTTTCCTATATCTACACTTTGATTGGTTTATCCCAATTTTGCAATATATCTGTTTATTGTAATCACCTTGGATTTTCATATACTGATAACAGTATGTGGGGTAAGTAATTAGGTCTAGAATTAGTAAAAATTCTGGTTTTGCAGACACTGGCATTAAAAGGACATCATAAAATATTAAAACATATTATTAATTATAATTACTGTTTTATACAAATAATAACTGTGTCTACTATTCTAAATTGTGTATTTTCTCTGCAGTTACTATTTGAGAACAATTATTATTATTTGAACAACACCAATATATTATTAAATAACTGTAATTCACTCAGTCTATAACTGAAGTAAGAAATGTCAGCAATTTAAACTACTGTGTATCTATACTATTTAACTAATAAATAATGATTAAAACAATCAACATTTAATGTTTAAAGCACTTGTTAAAACTGACAAGTGATAGCAAAAAAATTTTCTATTTACCTGAAGAAATACTAACAATAAACAAATTATGATTACAATAAGCAAGTTTTATAAGTGCATTTTAACTTATACAGCATGTTTTTGACATACTAAATCTGTAATATTACAAAACAACATATAACAATATTTGTAATTATAATAAGCAGACTCTACTGTACTTAAAATTTGGTATTTACATTTCATTCATTTTCAAAGAAGTAATACAGCAATAAAAAGCATTTTTATATTTATTTTCACAGATATAAGTTTCGGTTTTTACTAGTATTTATAGTGATTCATGATTTTGTATTCAAAAACACTTTACAGTATATACAGGGTGTATCAGAATGACATTTTAAAAATTTGGGGGATTGTAGAGGATGAAATTTTGAACGTTTATATATAAGGAACCTACAGCTGGAAATTTGAACTAAAGTGTCTACAGTGGTAGGAAGTGCTTGACTGCCCTTCACTTTGGTAGCTATCCTTCCATCCATTGACGTCATGTTATTGCTGCAGATGGAAGACTGTAAACACACAACTACAGTGGTCTAACTGAGCCTGCATACAGGACGTTGTGTACTTAGTGCTTGTTGTCCTTCAAATCACCCCTTGCATCCACTGGCACTGCTGTAAACACACAGCTAGTCAACATGAGTCCCTTGTGTACACAACACCTGTAGGAGCAGTTCATAAGCTTACGAAGTGCATCCTTACGGCATTTAAAATTAATACCATCAGAGAGGAGCATGGCATCTTACAGAGAGTCGGATAAAACATGGTTCGTTGTTGCACATTATGTAACAAAGTTGGTGATCGTCACATTGAACATTTACTCTAAAGTAGTGTAGCCACTGATTCGATGTACAGTTTGATTGTAATCTAGTTTTGTCAATAAAACTTGTCATAAATACTGTATTCTGCTGTTTCATTCAGCATACTGACCACATAGAACATGCAAAGTGCTGTAGAAACTTTATACATCATTTCCAGTTATAGGTTCCTTATAACAAAACGTTCAAAATTTCATCCTCTTACAATCCCCCTAATTTATAAAATGTGATTCTGATACATCCTGTATATAACAACATAAGCAATCCATTTTTTTACTAAGTACTTATAACAACTGAGCTTGTCACATTTTTAATTGGATTATATTCAATTTAAAATTATAATTAACAATTGGGCAAATTTTTGCAAGATAGATTCTATCATTAATCATAATTTAAACTGAAAACAGTCTAATAAAGAATATTAACAAGTTTAATTGTTTAGTTAATACATATACCATAAAACAAAATCATAGTACAAAATTAAAGATCTATACTATTTAACTAAACAGGTTTAAGTATATATATATCTAAATTTTTAAAAATGATCTACAATTCAAAAACTATAAGAATAAAAACAAAATTTAAAAAAATGTAAAAAATATATTAAAATAAAATCAAAACATACTTATAAAACTTTACTTATTGTAATCAGAATTGTGATTATAGTTACCATTATTTTCAGATAGAGCAAAAAATAGCTTAAACATATCTATTAGCTTCAAAATATGGCTGATAATGTACACTTGTTATCAGTCTTAATCAGTCTTATCATTTCATTATTTGTTCATTACAATTTCCATTAGTTGTAATTTTATATATTTATCCTGCCCAATATATTAATCATTTATTATTATCCATACAGAAAAGTTCCAAAGTGACTACAATACATGGATTCTACTATACATTATTTAAGTTTAAGTCTTCAGTAAAACATAACTTACAAATATTATCAAAATTTATCTTTAAATATATTATAATAATAAGATTAACATTATTAAAAAAAATTTCTATTTACTTGAATATAAAAAATTCTACATACTGCAATTTTTGCAGATAACTTGAGTTATCTCTGTTTAAAAGAAAATTTGAAAGCAAATGTCAGTTATGTGATGGCATGGATTATATACTGATTTTAAACTGAAAATATGAACTTATCAATCATGCTTTTCCTTTGTTTTCTAAAGGATTTTATAAAACAAAGGTAAAGCATGATTGATGAGAAAGATGTTCTTAGTGACTTTAGAGGTCACTAAGAGTGTCTTTAGAAAACATGAAAAAATGCTTGTTCACCACAGGCATATTCATTAATTCAATTGCCTTTGCAATTTTACCCAAAGCCATCAAAGCATATACAGTGCATACGTCTCTAATTTAGATCTCTTCCATTCACTTTCTGTACATAAATCCACACTATGATCATTATTATTATTAAACATTTCTACCTGAATTTGTATCTTGAAAGCTGATAAATTTCTGGTTAATTCTCCCCTCTGCATATACCATTTCAAATAACTATTTAGAAACTGACTGTTGAGTTCATTGTATGCTAACTCATTGCTTTTTTTTATTACTATAAAATGAATATTGATGAATTAAATAATGATATACATAAATAATAGCCCTAGCTTGATTGTGTAATATTTCTCCATGTTTACATACAACAGCATTACTTCTGCTACAGTGATAACTAAATTAAAACTAATAATAACACCATTATCATTTGCTTTGTTTGCTTCATTTTTTTTTTTAAATTTGTTTTATATTAACTAAAGTAATATTCATATAAAATTTAAATTATTATTAACAACTTTCAAGGCAGAAGACGGTATTAAAGTAAATTTAATTTAATTTTAATAGCAGAATTGATTGACACTCGTTCTCGCACTCATCCACCAAGCAGGCCCTGGCAACCAAATTAGCCTGCATCAGGAGGATAGCAACCGAGCACGGGTTCCCAAACATGACACGCCACTTAGTAGAATGATACCAACGCCTGAAACACACCCGACCGCAAATAATGTTGCCAACCCCCAGCAAGATGGTTTGACACGAGTCCCCATCACATTCAACCCATACCTTAAGACAGTACATAAGAAGATAGCCAGAGAACACAGGATACAGTTAGCATACGAAAGATGTCCCATGATTTTCTGTATCCTACAGAATGATAAAGACTCTCCTAATAGCACCAGACTCCCTGGAGTCTATTCTATCCCAATCAGGGACAACAGACAGAACAAAGACTTATTATACATCGGTTTGACTAAACATTCCTTGAATACCCATCTGCGTGAACACCAGGCGAATATCTGACATGAGAGACTCACCACAGCCCTGGCCACATATGCGTCGGATCCCGAGGTCGAGGCATGATTCGAAAAAGCTACCATTATAGTCAACACACCCCACCAGGAGCATCTAAGGTGGCTAGAGGCCACAGCTATCTACAATGCCAGCCAGGTAACCACATGCGTTAACCAGAAGGAGGAGCTGACTCTATCTCTGGCCTGGCAATCACTGTTGGATTCCAACCCACAATTTCCCCCTCCGCCACACAACCACGCATGTCAGAAAGGACCCACTTTGTCAAAATGACACCTGATTCCAACAAATAAAACATATGCTTCCAGGGAATTCCAGTTGACCTGAAGAAGAGCAAAGAGATTGTTCGAAAACGTTCGTCAACAGTGGTATACAATATATATGCGTCACGCACCAGTTACAGGTTCTGGATAGTGTAGTGTAAATACAAAAAGTTTATTAAATCTAAATTGTTATCAAAATGCTGGTAAAGTAATTATTAAATCAAATGAATATTTTTAAGTCTCTAAGATAAATTAAATACAAACAAGCCCAGAAATGTGAAACTAATATGGCTATACTATTTTCATGAGCACATCTGAAAACAAGAAAAATGGAAATTTGTTGCTTTGTGGTATACTTATGCAAATTATAAAACAATACTAATCATTACATTGTACAGTACATTGCAATCTTTACTTGACATTAACATCATAACTCAATAAATTATTTAAATAAAATCAATAAAATAAAAAAGTTATACAGTAGAGCCTCGAAAACTCGGCATTCGATAACCCGGCACTCCGGATAACTCGGCCACACCCTGGCAGGGAAAAAAATCCTTAGTTAATTAATTTTCATTATAGACAGCTTTATGCCTCATAAAGTATTTTTCTGAGGTCTGTCTTATCAAGTAAATTACTGTACACAGTGTATTCATTAATTTTCATTTTCATGTAGTAAAGGCATACTTTTCCTTTGTTTAAGGGTATTTGGGCAGTTTATTCTCTGTTGTATTCTCAAGCAAACAATGTGTACAAGTATAGTACAATATTTTCTGAGGAAACATGCATACTTATCCTTTTTTAACCCCATTCCCGATAACCTGGCATTTTCACAAACCCAGCCACCCTTTGGTCCACATTAGGCTGAGTTTTCGAGGCTCTACTGTATTAATAAGTTTAAAAGAGTAAGAAAAAATGAAATAACACTAAAAAGTTCATAAATACCAGAAGTTTGATAAGTTTCATCAATTTTCTCCATTTTAACTAAATTAAGATTAATTTCGGGTTTTTTCTCCAATGCAACATTAAATGAAGGTGATGAAACGTTCTTGGGAGTTAACGGCTTCTTAGAAACAGAAATGGTCTCATTACTATTCAAAAATTCTAACAATTTTTCATCATCGTCAGTAACTTTACTTTTTCCAACTGCCTGTTTTGTAGGTGACGCGGAAAGTTTCGTCGTAGTGGTGACTTTCTGGGAAAAAGAAGGTATTTGTTTATTTACTTCAGCCGACGCATAATCCGACCTCATTTGATAATTTTCCTTTCTACCAATCGTCTGAGGAAATTGCGAAACGCTATTCAAATTAACAAAAGTCTCTCCAATACGATTTTCACTCTGAGTCTGACTTTTATGTAGTGCTTGAGCAGCAGTCTGATCGACCTGATTCAATAAATCTTCAGCTTTTCCAACGATACCTGACAACCATGACATATCTGTGGAAAAGAATATGTTAAGTACCTGAAATAAATAATAATTTTATTATTATCCAGACAGCACATTTTATAACTATTTGTGCCATGTAGTAATTAATTTAATACATTAATTACTATATGGTATTTAATATCTAATCATTTTACATCAACATAAGTTATCATATAAAACAATTGCTTAATGTCATCAGATCAATTTATTGTAACAAATATAATATTTTCATGTTATATTGTTTATTAGTGTTGCTTTTATTTATATTTCAGGCCATAAACCTGTATAGTTTGAATCAACAATGTTAATTATTGAGCTGAACTTGATAAATTTATGTCTTTATTGTAATAGACATCGTGTACTATTATATCACGAGCAAAAATTAACTAATTTACGTTTGAAATGAACAAGTTCTGTTAACAAAATTCCATAAAAATTGTTAATTTCGTATCTCACCTTTCCTATTATGACGTCTAAAATGTGGATAAATCTCTGCGCGTGCGCATCCGCTAAAATGTGGTCACGTGATAGCTCCTATGTGGAATACAACACGTGGTCCGTTTTTAAAAGGTTTTTCAATCGTTGTTTGTACTTCGATTAATTATATAAAATCAAAAGTTTGAAATTAGAAAAAAATGAAAGTCGTTGCTTTAATAAGGTAATGTACTTTGTTAAAAAAAATTATAAAACTGTAGAATTTCATATCATTTACAAAAGTCGTTTTATTTTATGGATGAAATTTCATAGTGGAGGAAAAGATAGTTGTTATAATATGATGCAATGTGTCGCCGACGGACACGAAATTGTCGCCTTAGCTAATTTGAAGCCGAAAGTAAAAGGTGATGATAATTATTTTTGAAATTATTATTGAATTTCATAGGTTCTTAATTTATTATAAAGAAAAAAAGATTAATTTGTAGTTGTCAATAATCTATTCAATAAATAAGCCTAACTCATTTATTACCTATCGTGTATTAATGTGTCGTTATCTACAACACAAACCAAATTATTTTAGGTGAAGGACACTCGTTAGAAACTTTATTATAACATTATTATTTAAATGTGCAGAAACTTACAGAAGATCCTGAAAGTGGTGTCCTTGTGCATTATGCATCTTTGTGTATGCATAATCTTGTGTAGACTGACATTATGCAAAATACTGATGACTATAGCTTCATTACTTCTATAAATGCTTTCCTTCAGTTTGCATATATTTCTGGAATTGGTCTCATGCACTTCACTTTTAAATGTCAGCTATAAAATTATTTACATCATTAACATTTTCATTTTCTCAGTCAGGTTGATTTTAAGTGGTAATCCTGTATACATACAATATATATTATGTATATTGTATGTAAATTTCATAGGGAATATTTAAAAGGAAAAGAATATGTGACCATTCTCAGAAATATACACAAATTATGTCTGTCTAAACAAGATTAGCATACACAAAGGTGCATAGATGCATACCTTCAGCATTTTATGTAAGTTTTTGTATGTTTACTCTATGTTATTTAGAAAAGTAATTAGTCAAATGAATTAATTAGAAGCTAAGTTGTTACATCATTTAAAAAAAATGTCTGCTAGCTTGTTGATTAAGATTTTCAGTATTAGCATGCTAATACCATATTAGAATTAAGTCTGTTGCTCAGTAACAATTAACCTGAAAAAGAAGAAAAGAGAGACTATTGATTTATACTCTGATAGCTCTATATCATTTAGTAAAATATAAATAAAATCTTTATTCAGTATAGTAGAAATTACATTATTATTATTGACATTTTTTGCAAGGGGAAAAAATTACCCTTAAAAGTTTTTTCTTCATAATTTAAGGTTATGTATTAGTTATGTGCCGGATCATTAAAAATATATATCCGCGGATACAGATACAGATCATTAGTGTCTAGATCTGCGGATACGGATCTCAACTTTTGTACTCAGTCAGTGCCAGTGCGTGTGACATTGGACCAATAGTTGACACTTTGCGTTAGTAACGCGACATGTTTTGACTTGCACTGCACGTGTTTTTGTTTATAGTTTAGTGTGACATGGGATAGCATAGATTGCATTTGTGTTTTTGGAGAGTGTTGAGTTAAATTAAAATAAAAACAATGTCGACAAAAAAGTTTAGCAGTGTAATATAGAAATATTTTACAATAGTAAATGGTTTTTGCATGATAAAATTTTTGCAATATGAATGTGCCAAATATGTCATTTTAAGAAATAAAAAGTGATTTGAATTGAAGTTATTAGTATTTTATTGCTACCTATCTTTAAAATTTCTTATAAGTAATGAAATTCATTAAGATAAAAAGATTCGTTAAAGATCGGCTAAAAAGTAATGGATACGGAAACGGATTTTTTTTTCCGTCGGATATCCGGCACATCACTATTATGTATTACAGTAAAGCATTGATTATCCGAATACCAATCAACTGAAACATCGGTTAACTGAAAGCGTTCCAATCAGCAAATTCAAATTTCTGCTAGTTTTGTGACACTGCATCACTTTCCCCCTCCTTGTGAACCTAAACTGCAGGCCTACTTTAATGCACAACTTTATGTAAGGTATGTATTTGTAAGATATGTGATATAAAATACATACAGTACATTTTGTGTTTAATATATTTTTTCGTAAATGATCAGTTATCCAAACAACCCCAGTCCCAAATTATTTCGGATAATCGATGCTCTACTGCAGGGCTTCTTAAACTTTTTTTATTCACGACCCCATTTATGATTGTGATTTTTTTCGCGACCCCCCCCAAAAAATATAAAATAAAGATATATACAAATTTGCAAAACCAATAATGGTGCACTACCACAGTTCACTCTTGTGTTACAATGGAACAGAGACAACTGAATACACTGAAAAGTGACAACACTACACTAGTTCACACTACAATCAGTGTTGATGAATCATTGTCTCGCTGCACCAGAAGTGACACAAAACGCAACTCACGAAATCTATGACAAAGCACGCCATTTTCAAATTCTCACAAATTATTTTCAAAATTTTGCATTAAAATCTCGTGACCCCAAGATTTCACTAAGCAACCTCAAATGGGGTTGCGACCCACAGTTTAAGAAACCCTGCTCTACTGTATATCTTAATTAATCCTTTTTAATTAATCCTGTATGATTAACTATATGTTTTAGATTACTTAAAATAGGCCTATATAGTTAATATTAGCTATTGTAATAAATAAATTATTAATGAATATTGTTTTTGATCAAATCTGTTATCTTCAAATGTAATCAAAACTGTATGTGTAAGAGTTTCTTTTGAACATCCATTTATTAAATATAGAATATTTAAAAATAGAAAAAATGCTCACAAAAGAATTTTAAAAAAGATTGATAAAATATGGTAAGCTCTATAGCAATAGAGGAAAAAAATTTTGATTACTTGTTTGTTTTACTTTTATTCATAACAAATATAAATTGATTTATAATAATTATAACTTAAGAAATTCTTTAATCTTGAATTACCCTTTTTTAATATAATAAAAGAGGTAATTCCTTTAATATGCTTTCAGGTTATCTAATTTTTTAACAGTTGACTTTATGATATTCATTGCATATAAATATACTAAGGTCATACAAAAAGTAATGAGCAAAAAACTTTTGTAGTCAAATCTGCAACAGCAGAAGAATTATTACTGTCTGCAAATATACCATCTCTTGTCGTATATTTGCATGCCTTAATGATGTCAATAGCTTGTATCATGTGACCACAAGACCTTTGAACAAAATGGCATACAATGACATTTCATTTGATTAACATGCCATCATTTAGTTTCTCATTAAAGAGGAAATCCCCACTGCAGAACTTCACCAAAGACTTTAGTGTGCATAAGGAAATTAATACATGGATGCCAGAAATGTTAGATGAGTGAAACATTTTAAAGACAGGAACATGGGTATCCAAGATCAACCTTATAATGGTTGCCCTCAGCCAGAACAGTATACAACAAGGTGCGAGTTGATGATCTCATTCAGGAAGACAGACCTGTGACGTTCCTGAGGAGGAAATAGTGAGAACACTTGGAATAGGGCATCATGCAGTTAAGATGATAAAAAGTTTAGGCTAAAGGAAAGATTTTGCTTGTTGGGTGCTGCATTTATTGACTGAAGATTACAAAGTTCAGTACAAACCATCATCTCAGAACTACTTCAGCAATATCAAAATGAAGATGATTTTTTGCCCAATACTGTGACAGGTGGTGAAAGATGGTTTCACCATTTTGTGCAGAAACAAAATGGTAGAGCATGGAATGACACCATTTGACTTTGCCAACAAAAGAGAAAACAAACACAGTTTCATCAGCCGCAAAGATTATGGGTACAATTTTCTGGAATGTAGAAGGGTCGATTTTGACTGTTTTTTTTTAGAACCTGGGCAAATAATGCTGATCCTTATGTCCAGATACTGCACAAGCTTCAATGCACATTGTATAATAAATGTTCTGGAAGAAAGATCATTTTGCAACATGACAATGCTCAGTCCTGCACTATCTGCTACACATCAGAAAAAATGAAGAGCTGGGTTGAGAAGTTCTTTCACATTCTTGCTACATACCTGATCTGGCACCCTCAGATTACTATCTGTTTGGATTTGTGAAGGATCAGATGTGAGGTCAATGTTATGAGACAATGGCATCAATTGAGGAAGCAGTGCATCAGTGCCTTCAGAAGGCTGGGCAATATGCCATGGGGATATTCAAACTTCCTGACTGTTGGGAAAGATGTGTACAAAGAAGTGGGGATTATATTGAAAGTAAAGAGAAGTCTACAATTTAAGATGGTATACTTCAATTTTTAATAAAACAAAATAATTATTTATAAAAAAAAATGTTGCTCATTACTTATGTTATGACTTTCCATATACAGGGTGATTCAACTAAGTGTGTACAAACTTCTGGAAGGAGCAGATTGCACAAAGACAAATCAGAATCATATAGCAATGCTGGGTGAAATGCCATCTTCATGTGGTAGATGGCATTATTTGGCTATGAAACTGCTCATATGTTCTTTCAGGATCACTGGACTTCATATGTCTTGATTACTTCTTCTGAGGTTACATCAAAGGACAGGTGTATGACACCTCATTGAAAGTGATAAGGACCTTGTAGCATGCATTTATTTAGCTGCTTCAGAAGTCAGAGACACACCAGGAACTTTCCAAAATGTATGTATTCCATATGCTACCAATATCAAGCATGTGTTACAGATCATGGTCAAAACTTTGAACACCTATAACCTCAATGCATTTTGCAAATGTCTTGTGAGTAATAAAAAGCATTTCATTCTCTTATGTGCTATTCTTTTATTTCTCATCCTCTGTATATATTAGCACATGAAGATGGTATTTCTGATCCAGAATTGTTATATGATTTCTATTTGTCTTTGGGTAACCTACCCCTCCAAGAAGTTTGTACACACTTATCTGAATCACCCTGTATATCACATGTGTGTTCTTTTTAATTATTAGTTATATAGAAATTTTCTGATTTTTTTTTATTTTCCATAACATTTATTTTTATATTGAGAAGAAACTTGCTTTAATTTAATAGTCATGAATGATATGAAGGAATGTGTGTATATGTTACCGGCCAAACCCGATTTCAGGCCGAACTAGTTTGTCCTATGCATGTCAGGATATACTAGTTTAGCCTAGGATAATCTAGTTTGGCCTAGGCCAAACTGATTTATGTACTACAAATAGGCGCCAGTGTAAAAAAAATGTTTTTGTGTAATTCGAAATGCCACCACAGTACACCCAGTGGTTAAAATGTACCTAGGTAACCCCAGTGGCAGTGCTTCGGTTAGGTTGGTTTGGTTAGATTAACTACATTTTTAGTAGACATTTCTTTTTTTTCTTCTTTTCTTTTGTTCAAGAACTACTGTGAATCAATAACTAGTGACATTAAGCAATGGGTGGCCGGGAGCACGAACAGTCCAAAGTGCTGCCATTGGGTTACCTAGGTACACTTTAACTCATCCTGTAAAAATAAATAAAAGATTAAATATTTTATATGTTATATTAAGAAACACAAACAAGTTCATTTTTAAGTTTAGTTTGACTTTAAAAGTTATTTTTATTATTTCATTTGAATTTTTGAAAATATTTTCGAAAGTTAATTACCTTTAAAAGTGCATGGCTTAATGAAAAAATACAAACTGATAAGTACTGATTAGCTTATTTTTATTTTATAGTTTTGTACAAGTGTTGTGTCACTTCTAATCAATATTGTTTTTTATAATTAAGTAGACTATGTTTGAATAAATATTGTTCATCTAATTGATTACCTTTTAATTTTATTTTAACCATTAATATACTTAAATCAGGCCTGGCCAACTCGCGGCCTGTCACATTAAACTGTGTGGCACGCTAAGCGATGTTATATACCTATTAAAACTTTCGTTTTCCATTTTATGTACACCAAAACAATTAAATAAATGAAAATTTGCATGTGTCATTGTTATAATGTGCAAGTGCGAGCACAAACTCTTGGTATAACAATGAAATCTTATTCATTTTGTATTTGTTTTACTTTTTTAAAAGCATGTTTACCTAAATTGTGGCCCATTGTAATGTTACGCGTGATTAAAGTGGCCTGCAAAACAATTTGGGTTGTCCAGGCCTGACTTAAATAATAATTCTGAATCAGTTTGGCTAGGACAAACTAGTTAAGCATAAAGTATTTAGGTCAAACTAGATTGTCCTAGGCTAAACTAGTATATCCTGACACGCGTAGGATAAACTAGTTTGGCCTGAAATTGGGTTTGGCCGGTAACATATATACTATAATTTTGAAACTGTTATAATACCAATATAACAAATGCATTTAGTTTGAATTGTTTGTATTTCTCATCTGGTGTTACCTCAATTAAAATTGACAGTTTGTAAATATTAATTATTCATGGCATGTTGCTTTTAAGTTATTTTGCTTAATGCATTATTCTGATTTTCTGAACATTTGAGTTTTTAAATTTCTCAGGTTTATGTTGACATTTTAAAATATATTATATACATAAATGATTAGCCAAGAAAATTCAAATAGTAATAATTTGCTATAATTCATGAAATTTTTATTTTAGATTAGTAGGAAGTAGTATGGAATTATTAGATGGATGCTTTTCTGTAAGAGCATTGACAGAAGAGAAGGATAATTTAAAGACTGCAGCTCTTGAAATGGCTACTCAAATGTTGACCCTTCCTACGCCTCCTGCAGTACATCAGCATGTGAAAGCATTACTTGCTGTTCTTCATAATAATAGGACTGCATATAGTAACCATAAAGTAAGTACAGTAATTAAAATTATGTAATTTTTATATAAGTCTAATTCTAAGAACATAGTTTATTTAGAAAAGCTGATTATATTCTATAAGCTTTACATATATTTTTTTCACTTTTTTAAATTTATTAATAAACTTTAACTTTATATATAACTATTTAATAAAAATTTAACTTACTGTGTTTCATTCTTAAAACAAATTTTTCTCTGAGATTGCTTAAAAAAACTGTTTATTTTGTAATTTTAAATTATTTTTAATGTTTATTCATAAAATACAAACATTTTTCNTACATAAAGGTTTTTTCAATTTATGTGAGTTTAAAGAGATCTCAGTGATGCTTAAAAAAGAATAAATTTAACATGAAGACTGAGTGATTTTAAGTCTGGTTAGTCTGACTCTGAGTCTGATTAGTTAGAGTGATTAAATTAGCTAGGTGTATACTGTAAAATATGTTGATTTTTGTCTAAATTATGATTTGTTGATTTCTGTAAGATTTTCTTATTTTTTATTAACCCTCAATACCGAAATAATCCCGGGATCCCGGGATTGACTAAGTATAATCCCGAAATCCCGGGATTAGAAATAAGGACCGGGATCGAATTCCCTAATCCTGACATGCGTAGGATAAACAAGTTTGGCCTGAAATCAGGTTTGGCCAGTAACATATATATATTTTTTATATTGTCCATATGAAATGATGAATTATTTGATATCAATCTATTTAATGTAATTTATTTTTTGAACTGCAAGTTGGAAAAATTATAGACCTAATAAATTCCTACAATCATCCATCCATCTGTCTTTCCTTAATCTCGAGAGCAGAGTTAGTTAAACATAAACACCAGATATGGAAACCTTAGGGGCAGGAGGCCCAATTAATTATGTATGAACTTCCAATTTGCACCATAAGTCATGTTATTTCAATTCAAACATTTACTTCTGAAAAAGGTGTTAGATATATTATATAACTGGCACAACTTTATTGTTAAAGGAAAAATATGTACATGGTCAAGACACTACTAATTTGAGGCAGAGAGCATATACATATTTTAAATTAAATAAATTTTAAAAGTATGATTGTTACAATGCCAGGTTGCAATTTTTAATGTCATAATAAATAAATGTTCATGTAATTAGGAAGTGATTATTGAATATTAACAATCTGTTTCAAGAGTAAAGACAAAAAGATTACTACTCTTCTAATGATTTTTATTTATTTGTTTTTATATTTAAATAAGCATTTAATTTATATATTCTTCATTTAATCTATATTCCTGAAAATAGGTAAATATTAATATCCAAAAATTTTTAATTTCTACATTAAATTTTATTGCCATTATTAAATTTTTTTTGTTAAAATAAACACAGAAATTTGAAAATTAACTTTGTAGTATATATTAATATTTTGACATCACATATTATAGATGAATTAGATAGTTACATGTATCAGTCTGTGGGTCATCATGCCATAGACTTGTATGCTGAAGCTATTGATCTTCCTCTCTTCAGACAAGTTATAGATGGAACTCCTCTTAATCAAGAAAGTGAATATCAACCAACAGAAGGAGATGAAGTTGAAGATCTTTACAAATTGTTAAAAAATATAAAAGTAAGATAAATTTAAGAACATTTTTAAGATTTATAATAAATACAATAAAAATAATAATTTATTGTATCAAGTTACTAATGCAGATTATTAACTAATTATTAACTGTAAAAATAAATTAAAGATTAAATATTTTATGTTACACTAAGAAACACAAACAAGTTCATTTTTAAGTTTAGTTTGACTTTAAAAGTTATTTTTATTATTTCGTTTGAATTTTTGAAAATATTTTTGAAAGTTAATTACTTTTTAAAAGTGCATGGCTTAATGAAAAAATACAAACTGATAAGTACTGATTAGCTTATTTTTATTTTATAGTTTTGTACAAGTGTTGTGTCACTTCTAATCAATATTGTTTTTTATAATTGTTAAATAAATAATAATAAATTGTTGCTTGTTGTATTTATCAGTTAATCTGATAAATACAACAAGCAATTCAATAATTATCCTTAATTTCTAATTTTTTAGATTTGAAAAATTTGGAAAACTTAACATTCTATTAATTTTGAACCAAAAGACAAGATAATATAACTAGAAATATAAATAAAGATTTTCATCACATAATTTCATTTTTGGTAAAAACTAATTAATAATAATTATGCACTCTAGTGAAAGTAAATATTTTCATTATTCAAAAATTTTCTATGTACAGCAGTTTCCATAAAAACTATTCATAAAATGATGTCTGCATGCACTTATAAATCTATATATATAAAATTATATGCACTGACTGACTGATTGATTCATCATTGCCCAGAGCAAAACTGCTGAACCTAAAGAGGTGAAATTTGGTACACAGTTAGGGTATGTCATGAAAATGCACACTAAGAAGGGATTTTTCTAAATTCCACCGTGGGGGAGAGGGAGAGGATTAAGACTTAACCTGAAGAATGGCCTATTTGCAATTTGAATTTTTTTTGTTTTTAACTATGTTTTAGTATTTAGTAGAGTATGCAATCAGAGTGCACACTAAGAAGGGATTTTTGGAAATTTTCCCATGGGGAAGATGGAGAGGATTAAGGCTTAAAAAGTTTTAGCCCCAAAAGGCAGTACCACAAACGTGGTTTACAGAGGTACTGGGGTAACTGAAACTCTATTTTTTAGTAAATATTTATACTTTACACATTTTCAGATAATTTCATTTATGTTTTGAAAAAAAAAACTTGAACTCAGATTTATTGTATCTCAGAATCCCATAATATTTGAAACTTGAATTTAGGTGTATTAGCAGTTTATAGTTTGAAACAAACAAAAATCAGTAATTTTACCAAATTAGTAAGAACTAATGATTGAGAATTTTATGAAGTACCGAGGAGAGTTATTTCTATCAAATTGCAAAATCTGCACGGGTGAAGCTGCAGGTAACAGCTAGTATAATATAAATTAAGAGTTAACAGTTAAAATCAGAATTAATTAATTTTAATACTAAATAGTATTATACAACCAAAATGTTATTTATTTCTTAATGCTAAAAAGTTTGTTAGATAATGAGGATATAAATTAAAAGATTGTATTTTAATTCACAATTCTTGTTTATCAAATTTTATTAGAGATATTACATATTTTATTATATTAGTATTGTGGACCTCCCTCCTCACCACACCATGATTGTTTAAATCTTCAGGATTTCCAAGAAAAACTGAATGGTGTCTGTCTGACACCAGTCAGTTTTTCTTGGAAAGAACTGATAACTCTAAACATGTTTGTGACAAATTTTTACTTTTTTGGGGGGGCAAGTATATGACCATTACAGAAAGGAAGAGATAGGAGGCTAACCTTCAAAAGACAAGTTTATTTTCAAAGAAATTCTATATATTTTTCTTACATTGTATCCTTCCCAGTGCATGATGTGCAAATAAATTGTTGATTGTGTATTTCCCCCAAATAGAGAGAGAATGTGAGAGAGTTCTGAAGGTAGATGAGTGGTTGATAAATACCTGAGTTTTTTGGAGTGATTCTAAAAGAAACATTCCAATTGCACATTTGATCAATTTGAAAGATCATTGGGAACTTGAAGTAGGAACAACTTTTGTCCACTTTCCTTTAATGATTTGAACTAGGCTTCTTGTTCTGTTAGATGATTCAATGAATGATGAGAGGATTTGATTTAATCATTGAGGACGAAACTCATCTTGGTTGGTCAATTGAAGTTATTTCTCTATGATGATCATTGGGAGCAGCAAGGATGGAGATGTCTCTTGTCTGAAAGTTCAGATGCAACTTTTTTTTTTTTTCTCTCTCCGTTTGATCAGATTTTTCAAAGATCGCTTGAATATCATCCATTAACCGTTTTAAATTACAATTAATACATCTCTCATTTTGATTGGGTTCTCAAATTGTCATTGCAAGTTTACAGGAGCTATTCAGAGATCAACCTCTTTTTCCAGGGAAGTTTTTTCATCTGTTCATATAATTGCACTTATTGTTTCAACACAGTTAATAGAGTTCAACTACTGATGTATTTATTTTTTTGCAGTTCAAAGTTCCATTTGACACAACAAAACTTTTTTCTAAATAACAATTTTTTCTGGAGTAATCACAAAGAAGTAGGTAGACACAGGTTTATTATGATGATGGTATGCATTTCAGATAGGTTGTAACGAATACAGCAGTATTTGTTACAATTTGATGGATATACAGATGTATAAAAGGAACATTCTGTTTTGTTGCTGATGCATGGATAACTTCATTTTTGGGATTTTTCACAGTCATTATATTATATTATGTTTTCCAGACAAATAGCAACCAGAGATTAAAATAGTCAGTTCATACAAACAATGTTCTCCACTACAGAAGCGATGCTACTAGCATCGCTTCTGTAGTGGAGAACATTGTTTGTATGAACTGACTATTTACTTCATAATTGATTTTATTAGTGACAATTTTAATCTCTGGTTGCTATTTGTATGGAAAACATAATATAACAACTGTGAAAATCCCAAAAATGAAGTCATCCATGCATCATCACAACAAAATAGAATGTTTCTTTTATACAGCTGTATTTCTATCAAATTGTAACAAATACAGCTGAAGAGGGATATACAACCTATCCAAAATGCATACTGTCATCATAATAAACCTGTGTCTATCTACTACCATGATTACTCCAACATAATCAATAGTGTGTTATAAGTCATCCATAAAGCCAAAACTTAATGTTCATGGTTTTGTATTGTAATGTAAGGACAAAAACCAATTCACCAATTTTTTTGTTTAGATTTGATTCTTGAATATTTTGTACATTCACAAAAGTCATTACATTTTCCAATTATCTGACCCACACAAATTCCTTGGTGTTGTGATGGGGCCAACCACAATATATACAATGAAGTTGTATATTTAAAAATATAAAAAAAAAAGAGAGAGAAGAGTATTGACNTTTCGAAAGTTAATTACCTTTAAAAGTGCATGGCTTAATGAAAAAATACAAACTGATAAGTACTGATTAGCTTATTTTTATTTTATAGTTTTGTACAAGTGTTGTGTCACTTCTAATCAATATTGTTTTTTATAATTAAGCAGACTATGTTTGAATAAATATTGTTCATCTAATTGATTACCTTTTAATTTTATTTTAACCATTAATATACTTAAATCAGGCCTTGCCAGCCTGTGGGCCACAGCGGCTCATCACATTAAATTGTGTGGCCCGCTAAGCGATATTATATATCTATTAAAACTTTCATTTTCCATTTTGTGTATACCAAAACAATTAAATAAATGAAAATTTGCATGTGTCATTGTTATAATGCACAAGTGCGAGTACGAACTCTTGGTATAACAATGAAATCTTATTCATTTTGTATTTGTTTTACTTTTTTAAAAGCATGTTTGCCTAAATTGTGGCCCATTGTAATGTTACGCTTGATCAAAGTGG
>NW_019384694.1:28755-34967 GCF_000671375.1 Centruroides sculpturatus | reverse complement strand
GCGTTTAACCTACTTTGGTATTCTTTAATTAATCGTTGCTTTATTTGTGTATGTTCTGTTAGTTTGGCCTGTTGGAATCCTAAGTACTTGTAGAACTCGCCCTCTTCCATGGATTCAATAACGTCTCCATTTCCAAGTGCAAAATCTTCTTTCTTCAGGATTCCTTTTTCTATGTGAAGTGTTTTGCATTTGTCTAAGCCAAACTCCATTTGTATGTCCTTGGTGTATGAATGTGTGATTTGTAGGAGTTGATGAAGTTGTTTTTGTGTGGATGCATAAAGTTTTATGTCGTCCGTGTACATGAGATGTGACAGCATAAACTGTGTTTTTTTTTCGTGTTTGATATTGTCTGATATTTATTATTATTATTATCCATTTGTGTTGGCACTAAAACATTGCAAAATTTTTCATAATTATTATTATTTTTTTTTAATTATGGAAAATTTGGCAATATTTTAATATCAAGATAATAATAATCTTTTCTTTGAAATAAGATAATGTGAAAACAATATTTTTATAGTTTGAAATAGTTCTGTGAGAACAATAGATTATTAATTTATTTGAACACTAAATAAGAAATTTAAGTTTTTTTTTTTATTTTAAGGGATTTGATTCTTTTTATTTTAAGGGATTTGATAGGTCTGTATCTATACACATATATATTAAGAACATATAAATGTTTTTAATTTTTTAGTATGAACCAAAAACATTTAAATATAAATTTACAATGCATTAAGTTTCTCATGTTATTAGATTCTTCTGTGTATATATATATTTAGTTGATACTTTTGTTATCATATACAGTTATATTTACTGTAATAAATATTACTTGTTATTTTTATTTGCATTTTAATACTTTTATGACATTAATAAAGAAATTATCTTTAGGCCTAAAGCCTGAACAGCATCTTGGTAAAAGTCTTCATGAAATTTATGATCACATGGTCAAAATGGTATGCATTATCAAATTTATTTTTATTATTAAAACTGTGCTTTTAAAAATTATTTGATTGCAAAATTATTTAATGTTTATCATTAATTATAAAATCTAAATATTTTAAGGAAGAAAAATATGGATTAAATGTTTGTGGAGAAGGTGGTGAATATGAAACATTTACCTTGGATTGCCCTTTATTTAAAAAAAAAATTGTCATGTAAGTATTTAATGATAACATTTATATCTTAATGGATCAATTTTAAGTTGTTATTCTCAGCATTATAGAAAGATTAATTTGTAGTCTGGGGGGAGAAATATATACAGTAGAGCGTCGTTTATCCGAAATGTCAGTTATCCGAAAGAATTCCAGTCGGTAAATTTAAATTTTTGCTAGTGCTGTGGCGCTGCAATCTTTGGCTATATCTTGGGCTACTCCAATATTTTTTNTATGTATTATTTTATTTCAATAATTTAAAATTTTACCTAATTTATACATAATAATAACAATTGTGTTTGTGCAAGTGTATATGTATGTATACAGTAATACCTCGACTTACGCGAACCCGGAGTTACGCGATTTTCAAATCTTGCCAATTTGTCTTTTGTTTGAGCGCCATACAAAAGACACAAAAGCGCTTTTGTGGCGCTCAAACAAAAGACGAATTGGCAAGATTGATTACTCACTTCCCCCACACTTCTGTTCAGCTTACATGTATGGACGTGTCGCGTGGAATCGACACATAGCTACAATTTATTTTGTTTTAATTATATCCGACTCACCAAATAAACCATATCCAGTTCATAAGCCAGCAGAAGAATTCTTTCTACGAACATTTTCGTCTATATGTAATAGACATCCTCAGGTATTGACGATATCGAACTAACAGCTAGTCGAATAGAACGTTTTTGAAAGTTCTGTTTAACGACGTAATTCGAATATGATGTGTTAAAATTAAAATATGTAAAATATTTAAAACATATCCAAATAAATAATCAATTGATTTCACATAGATCATGACGTAAATATCCTCCATAATTTAAAATATCTTCAATGCGCATTTTAATCATTGGGATTTAATTCAAACATGGCGCGCCATGCTACGGAAAGCATTCAAGTACCTCGAATCACTGGAGATATATAAGGCAATTAAAAAAGGGGTCGGTATTAATTTCAAAGAAACCAATACGCTTTCCGTTAGAAATAGAAATAGTGCAGAAATATTCTGATAGTATTTTATTTTTGTGTTGCATTTAAAAATTGAGTTTTGCTAATCAAAATATGCAGATATCAATGCAAAGATGGCTGAATAAATAAGTTAAAATGTCAAAAACTTACAAATGATTTAATCTTTCTAAAAATATAATGATTTATCATATATGAAAAAAATGTTGTAAATGGTAGAGAAACAGAAATTACTGAAAATATGAAAAGATATAAAAGAAACTTAATCAAATAATGTATTAAGGATGTAGAACTTTTTGATATACAGTATATATGATATTTTTATAATTTAATTCATTTTTAGTCTAATGTTTATTTTTGTTTTTGTTTAATATTCACATATAGCATATTTTATATTCACTTTTGTGCAATCAGTTACTGATTTGTATTTATTTTGAAGCTCTTAAGTATTGTTGTTTTTATTTTTTTATTCTTAATTTAAAATGTATATTTAAAGAATTTTTATAAATTTAAATCATTCATAATTATGATATTGCACATAAATGAAAAATATTTTGTGTTTAAAGAGTTCATTGAACTACAGTTGAAGACAAATCATAATGAAATATGTATATAATTCGTCTCTGTAATCCAAAAGGTTTTTTGGTAGACGGACTCACAGCAAAACTTTTAGTTAGGAACTCACTTTTATTCTTTAAAAAAAAGTCCGTCTACCAAAAAACCTTTTGGATTACAGAGACGAATTATATACATAGTAACATACAGCAGTCCAGATACAGAATTGAACATAATGAAATATTTTTGAATAAAAACTTAAGGCATTTAAAGTTTATATATATATTAATGAAGATGGCAAATAATATGGAGTTATTATTTTCTGATAAAAATAAAATTTAGTAAAATATTTTAGATACTTTTTTTTAGTAATAAATTTTATTGATTTCATTTATTTTCTCAATTATTTTCTAACTATGAAAGAAAAACTTTCCATTTTTATTGATACAGTAGATATAATACTTATTGTAATCACTTTGCTACTTGATTGAACTGATAACAACAACAAATTGATAACGTTAAGTGGAGTAAATAAATAAGACTGCAATTAGAAATTCTCTGTCATTGAAATAACATGTTAAAAAAGGTTAAAAATATGTAACTTTGGAAGATTTATTAATTATAATTTTTATTCTTAATTAATAGTAATTCATCTAGTATATTTGCTTGTTATTTTTTAAATACTATCTTTAATAGCAGCAAATGCACATTTGAAGTAAGAAATGCCTGCAACTTAAACTATTGTATTGAGAGCAAATAGCAATTAAAATGATTAATGCTTAAAGCAATGAATAAGACTGTTAATGACGCTGATTAACAATCGCATATTATCAGCCACATGTTGAGGTTGCTATCATGAAAAGAGTTTTTAAAACTACTTTTAGCTTAGGCCAACATCAGCTTATAGATACAAATGTTCAAAAAAATGAAACATTTGTATAAACTTGTTGTTGTTGTCGAAACCGTGTTGTATTTATGTATTGTATACTGGCATAATGAAGTGACTTTTCTTCAACACTAGGCAAGTTTCAATCTTTATTCAGTTAATTTGTATAAACTTTTATAAATCAAATAAGAACATCCAAATTGATTATAATAATTGATAACTACAATTGAAACTGATTACAATAAACAAAGTTTTATTAGTACACTAAAATATATGTCTGGCACTGCCTGAGCAAAAAAGTAAGAACAACAAACATTAAAATGAAAACCATATTAGGAGTTTGGTTATTTTAGTCTATTATTATCATGTTTATTGCACTTCTTGGATGGAACAGAATGGTGCAATTTCAGTGTTCAGATAAACAGGGATTGATGTTTTTCAACAGAAATAGTGTCAACTTTTGTCTGCACAAGAAGATAATTCTAAGACATCAAATTTTTTCTAACATTAACTCTTAGCATACCATTAAAAAATGAACCAAATATTTAAACTTGGCATCCTTGAAAACATTAAAATCATATTTTGTTCTTACTAGTAACTTTATATTAATTTTCCTATTTGAATGCCATCATCCTGCTGGTCAGATAGAAAGGACAGCCTGTTGTAGGCAGGGGGGTTGAAGTTAATTAGACCAAAAGTAGTCATTGACCTCTCCTGGATGGTCTCTGGAAAGTTTCATTGCACTTGCTCAAACTGTGCCAAAATGTATAAAGAACAAACCATCAAGTTTTCTTCTTTATATGTTAGATTTTAATTAATTAAAGAAGTTTTTTGGTGAACTTATTCATTCATTTATATTTTAACTTTTATCTTTTGGAAGGTGTTAATTTTTATAAAATTAAATGACTTATAAGTGTTATAATATTTATAATAAGTAGTTTCTACTGCATATGACAGCTTCCCAGACTATTAAAAAGAAAAAAATTTGGAAAGTGCAGAAAAATCTCTTTTAATTAGATTCAGTCAAATAAATTGAGGTTTAATATAATTCATAACATTGAAAAAATACAATTTTGAAAAGTTTAAAATTTATATTAAATATATATAATAATTATACAATGAGTATTTATTTATTTAGATGCAACAGATTAGGATTGAAAATGTTAGCATATTTATGGCANTCAATTGTAATGTTCCCAGGCTTTTGTGTAGTGTGTGTGGTATCACACCTGTACAGGAGAGAATGACAAGTACAATAAGCACCCTTTCCATCCTCCACAGATGCCTTATTTCCTGGGCGAATTCTGTGTACTTGCTAATTTTTTTCAGTGAATGTGTTTTGTACATTGTGAGTGTTTGGAATGGCTATGTCCATAATGTTTATGATTTTATTGTTTGTCAATGAGTGTGATGTCTGATCTGTTGTGGTAAATTGTTTTATCTGTGATTATGGCTCTGTCGTAGTACATTTTGTGCGTGTTGTTTTCCAATAATGTCTGTGAAATATACTTGTAGTATGGTTTGTGGATGTCTAATAATTTGTGTTTTTGCAAGCTCTTGTGATTATATTTGCTACTTGATTATGTCTGTATAAATAATCTGTGTGCGCCAAGAGCTTGCACCCAGAAGTAATGTGTTGTATAATTTCTGGCATGATGTGACATTTTCTGCATGTGTCATTTGAGAGTGTTGTATCTTTGAGTATGTGTTTTCTGTAGTTTTTAGTATTTATGACCTGATCCTGTATGGCAATCATGAATCTTTCCATCTCCCCAAAGAGGCATCCCCGATCTAACCAGCTGTTTGACGCAGTTTTGTCAACAAAATCCTGGGCCAGGTCATAAGGATGCCTGCCATGGAGTGTCTTTTGAGCCCATGATTGCTTGATGGTGTCTATACTTTTTATATGTTGTGTCATGTCTGTATGATGTAAGTTTAATGGTGTGTTATTTGAGTCTGCTAAAGTTACTGCTTTATGTAACTGTGATGTTTCTTGCTTTTTGTAGAAGAACTCTCGCAGTGACTGTATTTGTTTGTAGTGAAGGTTTATAATGTCAATCAGGCCATGTCCGCCATCTTTATGTGGAAGGGTTAATCTTTCTATGGCAGATTTAGGATGATGTTGTTTACGCTTAGTGTTGTTCTTGTTTTCCTTTGGAGTTGCTCAAGATCTGTGTTAGTCCAATATAGTATAACTCCAAAAGAGTAAGTGAGTACTGGGATGACATATGTATTTATTGCTTTAACTGTGTATTTTGCATTTAACTGTGTTCTGAGGATAGCATTTAACCTACTTTGGTATTCTTTAATTAATATTTGCTTTATTTGTGTATGTTCTGTTAGTTTGGCCTCTTGGAATCCTAAATACTTGTAGAATTTGCCCTTTTCCATGGATTCAATAACATCTCCATTTCCGAGTGCAAAATCTTCTTTCTTCAGGATTCCTTTTTCTATGTGAAGTGTTTTGCATTTGTCTAAGCCAAACTCCATTTGTATGTCCTTGGTGTATGAATGTGTGATTTGTAGGAGTTGATGAAGTTGTTTTTGTGTGGATGCATAAAGTTTTATGTCGTCCGTGTACATGAGATGTGACAGCATAAACTGTGTTTTTTTTTCGTGTTTGATATTGTCTGATATTTATTATTATTATT
>NW_019384694.1:0-25665 GCF_000671375.1 Centruroides sculpturatus | reverse complement strand
GATTAAGGCTTACTGTGAAAAACTTGGCTTCTATTATACTATTTTAGATGCGGGTTTTTGCGCTTTTGATTGCGTTTTAATAGGGTACGTCAAGAGAATGTACACTAAAAAAAATTTTTTCGAAAAATTTTCCCTCACGGGGGAAGTGTTATACATTTATAATAGATACATTTTGAGCCACAACAAGGCGTGGCGGGGTCTGCTAGTATTTTTATAAAAAGTTAGAAAATAGATCTGATATGATGTTTAAATTACTAGAAAAAAATGCTAAATTTGAGAGCCAAAACAAATATTTTATTTAGAAACATTTTTATTCTCTATTTTTATTTTTATTAAAAAACCTCCACTGCTGGAAAGTTTTTGAATTGCTTTAGAACAAATACTATAAATGTAATACCATTAATACCATTACATTCAAATGTTTTTAAAGTTCAAAATTATAAGAAAATTATAAATATATAAAATTAATAAATAGAGCAAAAACAAAGTAAATTAAATAAGTCAAAATAAGAAATAAGCAAAAAATATATATTAAATCAAATAAAATAAAACTAAAGTAAAATTTAAACAAAACAAACTAGCAAACAGGTATTTATAAAGCAAAATATTATCAAATATAAGAGTATAGTGTAAAACTTAAACTCCCTGTACCCCCTACAACCTTGAACAACTATATATCAGCCTTTTTGTTTCTTCTAGAAAAATTAGATAAGATTGTTTTGTAATGTACCACATGACCAAAACTAAGTCCAAAAAACAAAAAGTGGTGTTACACAAAATTAGGGTTCTTTCAAGCACCAGGCCTGGAAATAACAGAAAAGAAAAATACAACGATCGAAAAATGTCACTTATGTAAGAAAAAGTCCACAACAATGCTTATTGAGTTGAACAGTAATATATATAAACAACAATGACTATAGACAAGAAGTTAGTAATATATATTTCAAATATTCAAAACAAGTCAAGATCAATTATGTACAAGCAAAAAAAATTCAATAAAAGAAATTCTTTTTTCCAGCTTGGGACATATAATTAATTAAATCACTGATATTAAATAAAAAGCAAGGAATATACCTCAAGAATTAATCACTTTGAAAGAACACCAGACAATTTGGTTCAAAAGGTCACTTTCAGGAGCTATACCACACTGTTGCACAGGTGTGTCATCTTTTATCTGCTTAAGAGAGTAATTCTACACTACCCTATTTACATACTGAAGCATTACTGGATCTGTCACTTATGTAAATAAATATTCATTTGTTTTGAATTTAGTTTATTTTGGGGATTGTTTGGGAGTTTCCATCCTTGAAACATAAAATGTGTTATCATAAGTTATTATCTATCATAGATGAATATACTTATTTAGCTACCTGGAAATTATTAAATACATGATACCTCAATTTATCATTCCCAGATATTTTGCTTTCCTGGAAACATTGTTTAATTTCTAAGGTCCCTGAAAAATTCTGTTTAACCTATAGAAATTGAGCCCACATCATTCATTCCATGTTTATCATTTTCCTATTGATCAGAATTTTTAGTCCTGAAGAATGTTAATTTTGGATGGTCATTTTTAAGAAAGAGACGAGACACATGCGTGCACACACACACACACACAAAAATGTTGCGCATTAGTAGTAGTATCAGCAGTTTTTTAATGTGGTGTAGCAAATAACAGTTTGAACTGTTTACAGTTATCTGTGACTTTTTTTGTGTCTTAACTGTCATATAATGAGCTGGAAAGGAAGAGGTGGTTATGATAAGAATGAAGCCAATCCCAAACCAGTGTCAAGTTTTACTGTAGTATTTCATAACATACAAAAACTCTCTCATGGACTTTAAGACATGAGAGAGTTTTTGTATGTTCATGACATTACCAAAAGAGACCAAATGAACATTGTGACTATTGGAAGTTTATTGTTCAGTTTGAGAAGAAAAATTGTTGCTAAAAAACAGAAGATTAATGACTTTTTTTAAAAAAACGTAATCCAGATTGAACTTGACAGTGGAAAAAATATCATTGATGTACATTTTTTGATTGAATTAATACATACAGGTAAATTTAACTGACTTTGTTTTCTGTGCTTTTAGTTTATATAGGCCCCTGAATTTATTATTTCCCCATATCCATAGTTCTTTTCAAATCATTTGACAAAAAAATGACTTGAAATTTTACTGTAATATAATTTGTTTGCCTACTCTCTTTATTCTCCATTATAATTGTTAGCATCAAATCTGTTATATTTAAAATTTTAACTATGTATTATTTCAGATTGCTTATTTGCTGTCTTACTGAAATTAATTTAAAAACCTAACATAAAATTTTTTTATTACCAGAAAAGAAACTGAAATGATCTTACATTCTGATGATGCATTTGCACCAGTTGGATATCTCAATTTGAAGTCTCTTTCATTACAAGATAAAGAAATGGTATATGTTATTATTTTTTAATTATTATACATGATAACCATAAATAACATTTAATTTTCTACTGTAATAATTTGAGAAATAACAAAATGTTTTATTTTCATATCTAACTAAAATAAAGTAACATAAAGGTTCATTCAATATTGATTTGGTACTCACAGAAATATCTATTGAATTTAATTGAAAAGTGTGAGAATTGATAGGAACATAGCTTGTTCCTCATTCCATGCTTGTTCATAAATGATACTTGTGCCTTGTAATGGGAGTATTTCATCAGTGCATTGAGTGAACATATGGACATTGGAAGACAATTACAACATATGGACATTAATTAATGAAATTATACAAATTGTTAAATATAAAATGCCATATGGTTCAGTTAATGATAATTTTGCTATATTTTGGAGAACAGTGTGGCATCTAATATACTCCATAATAATTGTTAGTGTATTTTAATATGGAATTGTATTATAATTCCATATCTCAATTTAGGTGTAAATGGGGTTATGCAATTTTTATGTTTAATACTTAATTGAACAGTTTTAACTAAATTGTAAAAACTATAACCAAGAGCTTATTCATACTCTATAATATAAGCAGCTCAAGTTTTCTTATTAATTTCACAAAGTCTGTATGTTTTTGGATTTTATTTTATTGATAATGCATACTTCTCAATTTCTTAAGAATTAACTGCAATAAAATATAGTAAAGTGTCAATTATCCAAAAAGTTGATTAACCAAAATGAACTTCAAAGAGTAATAATTCCTGAAATTATGAAGTTTTTATGTAATAAAAATTGTCTGCAGTCTTGCTATTGTCCTGTCATATTATCAGCATTAGTGTTAGCTTTCATTCGTTACAGTACAAATAGAAAAGCATGATTACTGACTCGTAGCTTCTGTTGAATCAAATGCTTTACCATGTTCATGAATAGTAAATCATTTTATGCATTAGAAACAATGTTGACATAGAAATACAACCTGAAGCAATTTTTCAGTTCTTATCAAAATCTTGCTTGATTGTTTGAAAACCAGAGATTTAAGAGTTAAAAAGTTAAAATGAATAAAACTATGTAAAACAAAACAAAATAAGTGACTTTTTTCAAAAAGAACTTTTGAAAAGTACAGTATTCATATAAAAATTATTTTATATGAATACAGGTATACCTCGCCTTACGTCGGTAATTGGTTCCAGGAGAACGACGTAAGTCGAGGTATACCTGTACTGTACTTTATTTAATATTTATTTTACTATTATATATTTTTTTACTTTAAAATCAATTTCATCAGTATCTTGTAGATTGAAATGAAAAACAGTTCTTGTTAGCCAATTCTTTTATTGTTGGGCTACAATTTGAAAAAATTGTAGACCTATAAATTTCCACTGTTGTCTGACTGACTGTTTGCCCTGAAAGCCAAGACTAGATATGGAAAGCTTAGGAGCATGAGGCCCTGATTAACTATATATGAATTTCTAAGGCAAACCAGAAGTCATGTTATTTCAGTTCAAAAATTCTTCCCTGAAAGGATTTAGATAGATGACTGGCTTGACTCTATTGCTAACAGGAAAAATATGATGTAAAGGGTCAAGACACTAGTAATTTGAGGTGGAGAGCATATATTTTAAGTTAAATAAATTAAAAATATGATTAAAAATTGCAGCCTGGCATTGTGATGATATCACATGAAATATTTGCTCATTTATTGTACCATTTTGCTCATTATTGTACCATTCATGTATATTAAATTTCTATTTCTTAACCATTTTTACTATTGTACTCAGGAGTGCCCTTACATTAGGGCACTTGGGGCACATACCCCTCTTTTTCACCTGGGTTGTTGTTTATTTGTAATGGAATTGGGGCCCAAGGGGAACCCAAATTCCATTACAAACAAACAACAGAAAATTCATGGCTTCCAGCCATACTGCAAATATAAAAGAAACTAATAAACTCTATTTGTTTGTTGTCCCATGCAACTTCATTTTCAAGGCCAAGTTAGCCCCAAGTGCAACTAACACTACCTTGAGGGAGCACTGATCCAACATTCAATCATAGAGTTTGAAGTTTCTTGCATAATGTACAATGCATTTTTTACAGCTTATGCTCCCTGTTTTCTATAGTTTGCAGGCACTGCTGATAATACTAGAATTAAAATTAATAGCTTTACTTTATTTAAGATATTTATCTTTTCATTCTTTCCTTACTAAAGGTGATTGGTTATCCAAAATTGTCTAACTTCAATTATTTTAGATAATTGATACTTTACTGTATCCTAATTCCAATATACAAGGGGTATTCACAACATATCGGACCTTTATTTTTTCCATGTAAACCAATGATGCACAGGAGGTCTCTTTCGGTGGAGTTGTGTAGGGGACAGTCATGCACAGTCCTGAATTTTTTCCTGCATGCAGGAAGTGTCAGTCGCTGGCAGTCGGCCTATGAGTGAGGACATGTAGTGAGTGCTCGTTGGATTCCACTAAGTTGGAAAATGACTGAACAACGTGAGCAGCGATATTGCATCAAATTTTGCCAAAAGCTTGGCGATATCCAAGTGGAAACCATTCGCAAGATTCAGCAGGCTTTCAGGGGCGATCCTTGAGGCAAAAAAAAAGCGCAACAGGTCTGCAGCAATGTCAAGTCATGTTGACAGTTTTTTTTCTACTCCCGTGGGGTGGTGTATCCTGAGTACGCACCACGAGGCCAAACCATTGCAAAGGAGTACTATCAGGAGGTCCTTCGTTGTCTTTGTGATGTTGTGCAACACGTACGACCGGATCTGTGGTCAACCAAAACTTGCAGCTCCATCATGATAATGCACCTGCCCATTCTGCACATCTGATTCGGACTTTTGTCACCAAACACAACATTCCTGTGGTTCGTCACGCTCCGTACTCGCCCGACATGACTCCATGTGACTTTTGGCTATTTCCAAAGCTGAAAATGTTGCTAAAAGGAACCCGATTTTAGTCAAGAGAAGACATCATGCGGAATGCGATGGATCGGCTGATGGCCATTTCAAAAGATGTGTTCCAGCAGTGTTTCCCGCAATGGCAAGAGCACTGGGAGAAGTGTATACATTACCAAGGAGACTACTTTGAAGGGGATTAGGGTTTCGTACCTCAAAATCAATAAATGTATTTTTGCCGACCAAAAGTCTGATACTTTTTGAACACCTCTCGTATCAACCAGATGTAGCATTTGTTTAACATTAGCATTAACTCTTTTAAAATACATGTACATGCAGTATTTGAAAATATAAAACTTTTATTGATGAAATGGAAGCATACTATTGTCATGGAAAGTAAAGGCATATTTAATACTTAATAATAATTGAGAATGAACTTATTCTGCATTCAGAAATTTTTACTTTTACAGAAACTCTTTTTGATACAAAAAGTAAAATTATGTTGCATAATATCTTTGCTACTTGTTTAATATAAATTAAATATATTCTGTAATCTATCATTCAGGGTTATGGAGTCAGAATCAAAGCAGTTTTGGATGGAGATGGACTCTAAAAATGTAACAACTTCAATTTCAACCTCAATATAAATTTAAACTTACTCTTACAAGGTATGTCTAAAAATAGCCTGATGGTTCGGATAGTGATGAAATGTCTTATGGTACCATGTACCATTTTAGTACATTTATCATTAGTATCAATTTGTACTAATGATAAACATATTAAATACTATGAAAAAAATCAAAGTAGTAATCAAAAATGTAAAAATTGAGGAACTAGTTAAGGTTGGCTGTTTTGTATACCAACTCCACAGCCCTGTTTCCATGAAAATACTGCTCTTGCTGTTTCCACCAAACTAAGAAAAGTTTTCATTTTTGAATGATGCATAGGCAAATATTTCAGGAAAGTGAGTACCAGCATTAGACAATGATAAATCTTATTGATATATTACAATCTCAATGTTACACAAGAGATGTCTTGAACTTTTTAAAAGGAAGTTGAGAGACATTGTTTTTTTTCATTCAGAAATAGTAGTAGCAAGATGACTCAGTTTAAGAAAGTAAATATTAAAAAAGAAATTTTCTGAAACTACTTTAAAAAGGCATAAGTAACGTTTTTTAATTTCAAATACAATAATAAGTTAAAGAGTAAGAAAATGTTACAATATATAAATTTAACTGTCTTCTTAAATAAAAAACTGTTTTAAATGAGAAAACTGAAATTGTTTTCATTTTAGATGCTGAATCATCTTGCTTCAGTTGGTATTATTAGTTTTCGATTATATTATATAATAATGATTTTTACAGTTATTAGAATTTTTATAACCTAATTAGTTCTATAATTTAAAATATTTCTGTTTTTTTTATACTTCAATATTTTGTATTTCAGCAAAGTATGACAACACAAAAGGATCTGATAAAGAACCTTCCAATTAAACTTCCAAATAAACAATCTGTTTAAATTATATTGAAAACAATTTTGGTATTAAAGGTGTTAAAGTTTACAATAATATTTAAAAAATTTATGAAGAATAAGGGCATTTATCATATTTAATGAAAAAGTTGCATATTATATAATAGTTTGTCTTCAGAAACATACAGTAATTACTGGTGAGTGAATTACTACTTTGTTATAGTATGAAAATTACAACAGTAAAAACTCACTAAATGAAAATTGCCAATTCAGTTTTATTTCATTCGATTATAAAAGAATATAATTCACAAATAGAAGCAAAATGCAAGTACAATAGAACTTTGATTATCCAAGTCCTGATCAACCTAGATTCTGCATTATCCAAGGTAAATCTGTAAGTGAATAATACACTACTTTTCTTATAATTTATAATTCTATGGGCTTTGCTATGAATGCACAAATATGTAAATACTGTAGTACTTTTAACCTTGACTGTATGGATTGAGTGACTTTTTCTTAAACACTTTACACACTGTGCCTATTTTTCCATGCCCATTGTGAATTTAGCCAGATTCACAATGAAGAGACTAAATGGTGAGATGGCAACATACCAGGACAGATTGCCCATGAAAAATTATGCTGGTGACTGGAATATTGTGGTAAAAAAGGAAAGAACTGCTACATAACAAAAAGACATAAAATACTTTTAAAAAGTTTAAAATGATGACATTTATTACTTAGTGATTTGTTTGTTACTTTTTATCATTTAGCTTCAATGTGAGACAAATCATTCATATTTAAATGCAACTAGGTAAAACACATTTTTATTTTTAAAACTTGTATATAANTTTTAAAATTTTTTTTAAATTTTACAAAAAAAACAAAAAATTAATTTCTATATCATATTACTCTTGATATTATAGATTACTATTTGTACAACAGTTAATAATTTTTTGACTATTTGTAAAGTCTATAGCAAATGAAATGCAAAAGAAAGATTTTTACTTTTCTTTTTCTTATATTATTTTATTCCATTTCATTTCTTTCATATATTATTTGATTAAAGTTATTTTTCTAATTTTTCCTTTACCATAATCATACTTTTTCATACTTTCAGTAAAATACTTTATTATTTATAACACTTTTTTATTCTCTCTTTGTATACGATAAATCATGGTAAAAATGAAATTACCTGTAAAAATGTGTGTCATTTCAATATATTTATTCAGTTATACATTCATTAAATATCTGATCTTCTAATTATATTTTAAATTAGATTTTTATTATCATGAAATATTATCCTTCTTAAATAATAACAACAATAGATTTAATCTCATTCAGTTATTCATATTTTGCATAGAATTGGAGATTTTGAAATTGAACTAAATCGATTAATGACTATCTTAATCTCCTTGATCTAATTCTAAGAGATTAAGCAATGACTAATATTTTATATTAAGATTCAAATTGTAGACTTTGATAAATGACAGGCTTTCCTTTACAAACAGTTTTTATTTAAACTGTCAAATTGTTATCAAATAATTGTTAGTTTTAATGTTTCAAATACTTTAAAAATATATATTTATTTGTTATCAAGTTACTATGGCAAGTTTTTTAGTTCTTTTTATAAATTTCATATCACCATCTTTACAACTCTACAAAACATTTTAAAATAGTTAGTACAAAAGTTTTATCTATACTAATATTATAAAGAGGTAATGTTTGTATGTAAGTAAGTTTGGATGCAGCAGGTAATCTCCAAAACTACTCATCCGATTTCAAAAATTTTTTCACCAATATTTAGAATGAAACTTCAGGGTGGACATAGGCTGTATATTATTCCGTTAAACATGGGGGATGGACAGTTCTTTACGGTAAGCCTTACGGGGAAGGCTTACTGTGAAGAACTTCACTTCTATTATACTATTTTAGATGCGGTTTTTTGCATTTTTGATTGCATTTTAATAGGGTACGTCAACAGAATGTACACTAAGAAGGGATTTTTCGATATTCCCCCCGGGGGGAGAGGGACAGGATTAAGGCTTACTGTGAAGAACTTCACTTCTATTATACTATTTTAGATGCGGGTTTTTGCGCTTTTGATTGCGTTTTAATAGGGTACGTCAAGAGAATGTACACTAAAAAAAATTTTTTCGAAAAATTTTCCCTCACGGGGGAAGTGTTATACATTTATAATAGATACATTTTGAGCCACAACAAGGCGTGGCGGGGTCTGCTAGTATTTTTATAAAAAGTTAGAAAATAGATCTGATATGATGTTTAAATTACTAGAAAAAAATGCTAAATTTGAGAGCCAAAACAAATATTTTATTTAGAAACATTTTTATTCTCTATTTTTATTTTTATTAAAAAACCTCCACTGCTGGAAAGTTTTTGAATTGCTTTAGAACAAATACTATAAATGTAATACCATTAATACCATTACATTCAAATGTTTTTAAAGTTCAAAATTATAAGAAAATTATAAATATATAAAATTAATAAATAGAGCAAAAACAAAGTAAATTAAATAAGTCAAAATAAGAAATAAGCAAAAAATATATATTAAATCAAATAAAATAAAACTAAAGTAAAATTTAAACAAAACAAACTAGCAAACAGGTATTTATAAAGCAAAATATTATCAAATATAAGAGTATAGTGTAAAACTTAAACTCCCTGTACCCCCTACAACCTTGAACAACTATATATCAGCCTTTTTGTTTCTTCTAGAAAAATTAGATAGGATTGTTTTGTAATGTACCACATGACCAAAACTAAGTCCAAAAAACAAAAAGTGGTGTTACACAAAATTAGGGTTCTTTCAAGCACCAGGCCTGGAAATAACAGAAAAGAAAAATACAACGATCGAAAAATGTCACTTATGTAAGAAAAAGTCCACAACAATGCTTATTGAGTTGAACAGTAATATATATAAACAACAATGACTATAGACAAGAAGTTAGTAATATATATTTCAAATATTCAAAACAAGTCAAGATCAATTATGTACAAGCAAAAAAAATTCAATAAAAGAAATTCTTTTTTCCAGCTTGGGACATATAATTAATTAAATCACTGATATTAAATAAAAAGCAAGGAATATACCTCAAGAATTAATTACTTTGAAAGAACACCAGACAATTTGGTTCAAAAGGTCACTTTCAGGAGCTATACCACACTGTTGCACAGGTGTGTCATCTTTTATCTGCTTAAGAGAGTAATTCTACACTACCCTATTTACATACTGAAGCATTACTGGATCTGTCACTTATGTAAATAAATATTCATTTGTTTTGAATTTAGTTTATTTTGGGGATTGTTTGGGAGTTTCCATCCTTGAAACATAAAATGTGTTATCATAAGTTATTATCTATCATAGATGAATATACTTATTTAGCTACCTGGAAATTATTAAATACATGATACCTCAATTTATCATTCCCAGATATTTTGCTTTCCTGGAAACATTGTTTAATTTCTAAGGTCCCTGAAAAATTCTGTTTAACCTATAGAAATTGAGCCCACATCATTCATTCCATGTTTATCATTTTCCTATTGATCAGAATTTTTAGTCCTGAAGAATGTTAATTTTGGATGGTCATTTTTAAGAAAGAGACGAGACACATGCGTGCACACACACACACAAAAATGTTGCGCATTAGTAGTAGTATCAGCAGTTTTTTAATGTGGTGTAGCAAATAACAGTTTGAACTGTTTACAGTTATCTGTGACTTTTTTTGTGTCTTAACTGTCATATAATGAGCTGGAAAGGAAGAGGTGGTTATGATAAGAATGAAGCCAATCCCAAACCAGTGTCAAGTTTTACTGTAGTATTTCATAACATACAAAAACTCTCTCATGGACTTTAAGACATGAGAGAGTTTTTGTATGTTCATGACATTACCAAAAGAGACCAAATGAACATTGTGACTATTGGAAGTTTATTGTTCAGTTTGAGAAGAAAAATTGTTGCTAAAAAACAGAAGATTAATGACTTTTTTTAAAAAAACGTAATCCAGATTGAACTTGACAGTGGAAAAAATATCATTGATGTACATTTTTTGATTGAATTAATACATACAGGTAAATTTAACTGACTTTGTTTTCTGTGCTTTTAGTTTATATAGGCCCCTGAATTTATTATTTCCCCATATCCATAGTTCTTTTCAAATCATTTGACAAAAAAATGACTTGAAATTTTACTGTAATATAATTTGTTTGCCTACTCTCTTTATTCTCCATTATAATTGTTAGCATCAAATCTGTTATATTTAAAATTTTAACTATGTATTATTTCAGATTGCTTATTTGCTGTCTTACTGAAATTAATTTAAAAACCTAACATAAAATTTTTTTATTACCAGAAAAGAAACTGAAATGATCTTACATTCTGATGATGCATTTGCACCAGTTGGATATCTCAATTTGAAGTCTCTTTCATTACAAGATAAAGAAATGGTATATGTTATTATTTTTTAATTATTATACATGATAACCATAAATAACATTTAATTTTCTACTGTAATAATTTGAGAAATAACAAAATGTTTTATTTTCATATCTAACTAAAATAAAGTAACATAAAGGTTCATTCAATATTGATTTGGTACTCACAGAAATATCTATTGAATTTAATTGAAAAGTGTGAGAATTGATAGGAACATAGCTTGTTCCTCATTCCATGCTTGTTCATAAATGATACTTGTGCCTTGTAATGGGAGTATTTCATCAGTGCATTGAGTGAACATATGGACATTGGAAGACAATTACAACATATGGACATTAATTAATGAAATTATACAAATTGTTAAATATAAAATGCCATATGGTTCAGTTAATGATAATTTTGCTATATTTTGGAGAACAGTGTGGCATCTAATATACTCCATAATAATTGTTAGTGTATTTTAATATGGAATTGTATTATAATTCCATATCTCAATTTAGGTGTAAATGGGGTTATGCAATTTTTATGTTTAATACTTAATTGAACAGTTTTAACTAAATTGTAAAAACTATAACCAAGAGCTTATTCATACTCTATAATATAAGCAGCTCAAGTTTTCTTATTAATTTCACAAAGTCTGTATGTTTTTGGATTTTATTTTATTGATAATGCATACTTCTCAATTTCTTAAGAATTAACTGCAATAAAATATAGTAAAGTGTCAATTATCCAAAAAGTTGATTAACCAAAATGAACTTCAAAGAGTAATAATTCCTGAAATTATGAAGTTTTTATGTAATAAAAATTGTCTGCAGTCTTGCTATTGTCCTGTCATATTATCAGCATTAGTGTTAGCTTTCATTCGTTACAGTACAAATAGAAAAGCATGATTACTGACTCGTAGCTTCTGTTGAATCAAATGCTTTACCATGTTCATGAATAGTAAATCATTTTATGCATTAGAAACAATGTTGACATAGAAATACAACCTGAAGCAATTTTTCAGTTCTTATCAAAATCTTGCTTGATTGTTTGAAAACCAGAGATTTAAGAGTTAAAAAGTTAAAATGAATAAAACTATGTAAAACAAAACAAAATAAGTGACTTTTTTCAAAAAGAACTTTTGAAAAGTACAGTATTCATATAAAAATTATTTTATATGAATACAGGTATACCTCGCCTTACGTCGGTAATTGGTTCCAGGAGAACGACGTAAGTCGAACTTACTTGTCTCCAAATCTATTTGTCACTAGGCTAAACCATAAATTGCCAATTCTGGTTCTGTATTTTATTTATTAATACATTTTAAATAATGTATGGTTAATAAGAATCTATTTTAAGCTTACAAACAAATAAATTTTAGTTTTTAATATAGTACAGGAAAAAAGTAATCTAAATTTACGAATGCATGTACTGTAAATACAGTACATACTTGTAAATGTATATATTTTAATATGATTTTATGTGCTTTAAACATTTTTCTAGTGATATTACGATTTAATATTTGTGGCGGACAGACATAAAGTCGAATAAAAAGACTTAAACTTGATTTTTATTTTTCCATATACTTTTTTGACAAACGACGTATAATCGGGAACGATGTAAGTCGAGGTATACCTGTACTGTACTTTATTTAATATTTATTTTACTATTATATATTTTTTTACTTTAAAATCAATTTCATCAGTATCTTGTAGATTGAAATGAAAAACAGTTCTTGTTAGCCAATTCTTTTATTGTTGGGCTACAATTTGAAAAAATTGTAGACCTATAAATTTCCACTGTTGTCTGACTGACTGTTTGCCCTGAAAGCCAAGACTAGATATGGAAAGCTTAGGAGCATGAGGCCCTGATTAACTATATATGAATTTCTAAGGCAAACCAGAAGTCATGTTATTTCAGTTCAAAAATTCTTCCCTGAAAGGATTTAGATAGATGACTGGCTTGACTCTATTGCTAACAGGAAAAATATGATGTAAAGGGTCAAGACACTAGTAATTTGAGGTGGAGAGCATATATTTTAAGTTAAATAAATTAAAAATATGATTAAAAATTGCAGCCTGGCATTGTGATGATATCACATGAAATATTTGCTCATTTATTGTACCATTTTGCTCATTATTGTACCATTCATGTATATTAAATTTCTATTTCTTAACCATTTTTACTATTGTACTCAGGAGTGCCCTTACATTAGGGCACTTGGGGCACATACCCCTCTTTTTCACCTGGGTTGTTGTTTATTTGTAATGGAATTGGGGCCCAAGGGGAACCCAAATTCCATTACAAACAAACAACAGAAAATTCATGGCTTCCAGCCATACTGCAAATATAAAAGAAACTAATAAACTCTATTTGTTTGTTGTCCCATGCAACTTCATTTTCAAGGCCAAGTTAGCCCCAAGTGCAACTAACACTACCTTGAGGGAGCACTGATCCAACATTCAATCATAGAGTTTGAAGTTTCTTGCATAATGTACAATGCATTTTTTACAGCTTATGCTCCCTGTTTTCTATAGTTTGCAGGCACTGCTGATAATACTAGAATTAAAATTAATAGCTTTACTTTATTTAAGATATTTATCTTTTCATTCTTTCCTTACTAAAGGTGATTGGTTATCCAAAATTGTCTAACTTCAATTATTTTAGATAATTGATACTTTACTGTATCCTAATTCCAATATACAAGGGGTATTCACAACATATCGGACCTTTATTTTTTCCATGTAAACCAATGATGCACAGGAGGTCTCTTTCGGTGGAGTTGTGTAGGGGACAGTCATGCACAGTCCTGAATTTTTTCCTGCATGCAGGAAGTGTCAGTCGCTGGCAGTCGGCCTATGAGTGAGGACATGTAGTGAGTGCTCGTTGGATTCCACTAAGTTGGAAAATGACTGAACAACGTGAGCAGCGATATTGCATCAAATTTTGCCAAAAGCTTGGCGATATCCAAGTGGAAACCATTCGCAAGATTCAGCAGGCTTTCAGGGGCGATCCTTGAGGCAAAAAAAAAGCGCAACAGGTCTGCAGCAATGTCAAGTCATGTTGACAGTTTTTTTTCTACTCCCGTGGGGTGGTGTATCCTGAGTACGCACCACGAGGCCAAACCATTGCAAAGGAGTACTATCAGGAGGTCCTTCGTTGTCTTTGTGATGTTGTGCAACACGTACGACCGGATCTGTGGTCAACCAAAACTTGCAGCTCCATCATGATAATGCACCTGCCCATTCTGCACATCTGATTCGGACTTTTGTCACCAAACACAACATTCCTGTGGTTCGTCACGCTCCGTACTCGCCCGACATGACTCCATGTGACTTTTGGCTATTTCCAAAGCTGAAAATGTTGCTAAAAGGAACCCGATTTTAGTCAAGAGAAGACATCATGCGGAATGCGATGGATCGGCTGATGGCCATTTCAAAAGATGTGTTCCAGCAGTGTTTCCCGCAATGGCAAGAGCACTGGGAGAAGTGTATACATTACCAAGGAGACTACTTTGAAGGGGATTAGGGTTTCGTACCTCAAAATCAATAAATGTATTTTTGCCGACCAAAAGTCTGATACTTTTTGAACACCTCTCGTATCAACCAGATGTAGCATTTGTTTAACATTAGCATTAACTCTTTTAAAATACATGTACATGCAGTATTTGAAAGTATAAAACTTTTATTGATGAAATGGAAGCATACTATTGTCATGGAAAGTAAAGGCATATTTAATACTTAATAATAATTGAGAATGAACTTATTCTGCATTCAGAAATTTTTACTTTTACAGAAACTCTTTTTGATACAAAAAGTAAAATTATGTTGCATAATATCTTTGCTACTTGTTTAATATAAATTAAATATATTCTGTAATCTATCATTCAGGGTTATGGAGTCAGAATCAAAGCAGTTTTGGATGGAGATGGACTCTAAAAATGTAACAACTTCAATTTCAACCTCAATATAAATTTAAACTTACTCTTACAAGGTATGTCTAAAAATAGCCTGATGGTTCGGATAGTGATGAAATGTCTTATGGTACCATGTACCATTTTAGTACATTTATCATTAGTATCAATTTGTACTAATGATAAACATATTAAATACTATGAAAAAAATCAAAGTAGTAATCAAAAATGTAAAAATTGAGGAACTAGTTAAGGTTGGCTGTTTTGTATACCAACTCCACAGCCCTGTTTCCATGAAAATACTGCTCTTGCTGTTTCCACCAAACTAAGAAAAGTTTTCATTTTTGAATGATGCATAGGCAAATATTTCAGGAAAGTGAGTACCAGCATTAGACAATGATAAATCTTATTGATATATTACAATCTCAATGTTACACAAGAGATGTCTTGAACTTTTTAAAAGGAAGTTGAGAGACATTGTTTTTTTTCATTCAGAAATAGTAGTAGCAAGATGACTCAGTTTAAGAAAGTAAATATTAAAAAAGAAATTTTCTGAAACTACTTTAAAAAGGCATAAGTAACGTTTTTTAATTTCAAATACAATAATAAGTTAAAGAGTAAGAAAATGTTACAATATATAAATTTAACTGTCTTCTTAAATAAAAAACTGTTTTAAATGAGAAAACTGAAATTGTTTTCATTTTAGATGCTGAATCATCTTGCTTCAGTTGGTATTATTAGTTTTCGATTATATTATATAATAATGATTTTTACAGTTATTAGAATTTTTATAACCTAATTAGTTCTATAATTTAAAATATTTCTGTTTTTTTTATACTTCAATATTTTGTATTTCAGCAAAGTATGACAACACAAAAGGATCTGATAAAGAACCTTCCAATTAAACTTCCAAATAAACAATCTGTTTAAATTATATTGAAAACAATTTTGGTATTAAAGGTGTTAAAGTTTACAATAATATTTAAAAAATTTATGAAGAATAAGGGCATTTATCATATTTAATGAAAAAGTTGCATATTATATAATAGTTTGTCTTCAGAAACATACAGTAATTACTGGTGAGTGAATTACTACTTTGTTATAGTATGAAAATTACAACAGTAAAAACTCACTAAATGAAAATTGCCAATTCAGTTTTATTTCATTCGATTATAAAAGAATATAATTCACAAATAGAAGCAAAATGCAAGTACAATAGAACTTTGATTATCCAAGTCCTGATCAACCTAGATTCTGCATTATCCAAGGTAAATCTGTAAGTGAATAATACACTACTTTTCTTATAATTTATAATTCTATGGGCTTTGCTATGAATGCACAAATATGTAAATACTGTAGTACTTTTAACCTTGACTGTATGGATTGAGTGACTTTTTCTTAAACACTTTACACACTGTGCCTATTTTTCCATGCCCATTGTGAATTTAGCCAGATTCACAATGAAGAGACTAAATGGTGAGATGGCAACATACCAGGACAGATTGCCCATGAAAAATTATGCTGGTGACTGGAATATTGTGGTAAAAAAGGAAAGAACTGCTACATAACAAAAAGACATAAAATACTTTTAAAAAGTTTAAAATGATGACATTTATTACTTAGTGATTTGTTTGTTACTTTTTATCATTTAGCTTCAATGTGAGACAAATCATTCATATTTAAATGCAACTAGGTAAAACACATTTTTATTTTTAAAACTTGTATATAAATTATTAGTTTATAATAAATGATGTAAAAATGTTGTTATATATGAATAAATCTACTAAAGTATGAAAAGAGGTTTAAAATTGATATCATATAAATATTCGTAATTTTTATTCTGAAGTGGCCATGGCTATCAGAGTTAACATCAGTCCACATTACATCAAATACTTGTGGTTCTAATATAATTACACAATTCACATAATTACAAAAATAAATATAATCTTTGTATTAAAAATAACAATTTATTTTTTAAGCATTTCTTCCTTGTTGTTTGTTCAATTTTATTTAATATAAAGGGTTATTCAAAAAAGAACAGTGCAAAGTAAAGCTGATTTATTTATATCTGAAATAAGATATGGTAATATTAATGGTATTAACCGATTATCTGATCCATCTAAAATTTTTTTTTATCAGAAAACACAATTTTTTCCCATTCCTTCGTCCAGTCATGACAGATTTAGCCTGTTGAAGTCTTTTTGTTTCTTGTGAACGGGTATTAAATTAAGTATTACTTTCATTTTTCAGTACTTTATGTTGTTATCACGAACACATCACCGCATAGTCTGATGGGACACAGATTTTGGTGAATTAGCAGCTACCTGTCTAATAGATAGCTGCTAATTGTTATTTTGTAAGGAAGAAAACCTTTCGTTTATCTCTGTCAGTTAATTTTTTCTTGCGTTTACTTTTCTTCATTTTCCATAATTTTCTTGTTTTATCTATACATTGGCCATAGCAGTTTTAGAATGTTTAATTATTGTAGCTGTTTCTCTGAAACTCCAGCATATCGTAATCTATATATATAATTGAGATGGGTTGATGATGATAAGAATAATAATAATAATCGCAGTGCCCAAACGGTTAGGAGTTGAAAGTTGAAATTTGGTACACAGTTAGGGTACGTCACGAGAATGCACACTTAGAAGGGATTTTTCGAAATTCCCCCCACGGGGGAAAGAGAGAGGTTTAAGGCTTACCCTGAAGAACTCTGATTCTACTGTACTATTTTAGATGTGGTTTTTTACATTTTTTTATTGCGTTTTAATAGGGTGCATACACTAAGAAGAGATTTTTCGTAATTTCCCCCGCGGGGAGAGGTTGTTTACACTTCCTCCTGCAGGGAAAGTGTTAATGATGAAAGTGTTAAGAGAAAGTGGTGTGCATGATTAACAGGTGCAGATACGTTTTTTTTTTTCTTTTTTAGCGGAAAATCAAATATATTTTTAGACCCATCTAAAAGTTCTCTAATTAGTCTGGAAACAGGGGGACTAATTCTTGCATTCTGCAAAAACGGGTACAATTGGCTATAATGTAATAACCTTAATCTTCGCTGTCATTACTTTTTCCTGAGCAACACCGGGCTTATTTGCTAGTTCATATATATTTCGAATTTCAGCCTCTGAAAGTTCACTATTTCACTATATTAAATTATTATATATCATCTTAACAGTTAACAGTTTGTGTTGTTAGTGTTTAAAACGTAAAGATTTCAAAAGTTTAAAATGATTTAATGTTATAATACGGGTTTGAATTAATAACCTTCCATTCAATTGTTCATTAATTAATTTAAAAATATATTTACATTTGTATTATTACTCTAAACTATTCAAAATTAACTGTTATAATTTTGTCTGCTACAGTCAGTGGCGCGTATAGATTGATTTTCTTTCCAGTTTTTTTTTCTTATCGGATCATCGGAAATTTATAAAATTTCTGACCTGGATGTTTTTTTATCATTGGCACTGAGACAAACAACAATTAATCATGGTTGCTTGTTGTTCTCTATTATATGTATTTTCTTAGCACAATGTTGCTGTTGAGAACATATCACACAGGAACACTTTCAGGGGAAAAAGATTATTTTATTGGTGTGGACGGATATGCATTTCTGGCTTAATGCCCCTCTTCAGTCCTATTATTACATATTTATTAGTAAATTGATTACAGGTTTACAAATTTACAGAATTCATTGAAAAAATTAGATTACGTGTACAATGATTTATATAATAAAACTTAATTACCTGAGATAGTGGCAGTTAAACAAACATGACTCACAAGATATATACACATAGTTTAAAAAGGGGAAAAAAAGGAGTTAATAGTTCTATCGGTTCCATACATACATGAGGATAGTATAACATGTGCTAAATAAAATACAAAAAGGGGTAAACACAAATCTAAGATTAAGTATATATTAAGAAGTGGAATTTTTAAAAATAATAACGTAATTTCTGTAGGATGTGACAAAATTCTGATGAGATGTGCAGTGGACATAGACAAAATGGGAGAGGTTACAAAGAAGTGAGTGATCCTTGTAACATATACAGTAAGGTTTACGTTCTACGAACATATCGAAATTATTAAAACTAAAGAAACACACAGAATGAACTTAAATCAGGTGCAGTCATAAATGACATCTAGCAGCCATCCTTAAGTAGCAAAGCCCATTAAGATGTTCTACAACCCTCCCTTCATCATTCCCCACTGTGCAAGTCACACCAACCTTACAGTGGAACCGCCTCCAACAACGCAGCAACGTCTTCATCCTGTAAAAAAGAAAATTTGCAATAAGTCCGGTGAAAACAAAAGTTTAAATTAATGCTTAATTTCTTCCGAGTAAAAGCAAACTGCTCACCGCAGCCGCCTTTTTAAATCTAAAAGATTCGAATCCGAAGCGCAAACGGTCGACCATCGAACGATGTGCCGAGATGTCTTCTGGGACCGATTCTCCAAGTAATATTAAATAAATTCTTACGTCTAGGATTAATACGGACTAAGACTTACCTAAAAATCTTAAATCTTCTCTGTAAAAGTCTTTAAACCGTAAAAAACAGCACGCAATCGAAGAGCGAAAGAAAAAAACGTCCGATCACAACGAGAAACACAATCGAACTGCGATTCGTCATTTTTCGAATGTATTTCGACGCGACGTATTTCGAACAAACGTTAAAAAACGCGTCAACAATGTTCGAATTTCGTAAAAATTAGAATTTAAAAAAAAATAAATTTTTTAACATTTTTTTAATTAATTAATTTATAATTATTTTTCTTTTTTAAATTTGATAAATAAATTATCTTCTGCATTTACATGGTGCAGAATGTCGACCGTGGATCTTTTTAAATTTTACGTCTCGAGGCTTGACCATCTCCGAAATTCGTTCGAATAAATATCTTTTTCGTCCATTTTCGACCATGGCATGAAATAAATCAAATTCTTAGGATTTCGCTTTGCGGAAAGATTCCTCGGTCGCCGTCGGGGTTGCGGGTTTCGCCTATTAATGCAACATCAAACTGGATAAAGTTAATATTAAAAATACCGAAAAACCTTTATAATACGGCCGAACGAAAATTAAGTCCGAGACAACGGGGAAATCGACGCAGAGGATAAACAGACTGAGCTAGGGGGAAACGATCATTCTTTCTCCTTGAATTTCTGACTTTTTAAAGGATCTCTCCCCTAAATTCTTAATGTGATCGCTTAATCAATTTGACACGTCCGCAAGTGTTGATCCAACTTTGAAACTTTCGCTCGTACCTCTCGTGCCATGATATTTTATTTCCTGACCGCTGAGAATTTTTTTTACTTACAACGCGACAATTCTGCTTTGGGAGGAATGCTACATTTATTTCCAAATTTTGTCATTGTCGTCCGTCCGCATGTCTTAACCTCGAGAACGGAATTATATGAAATCCGAGACCAGATGTGGAAACTTTAGAGACAGGAGGCCCCAATTAACTATATATGATCTTCCGATTCAAACCGAAAGTCTTGTTTTTTTTTTCAATTCAAAACGTCAGTTAACAGATGACTATTGTTAACGGAAAAGTGTGATGTACAGGGGCAAGCCACTACTAGCTTGAGATATTTTGAATTAAATGATTTCAAAATATGATTAAGAATTGCAGTCCGGCATTGTGACCGTGTCACAATAGACAATTGCTCGTAGTTATCGTTTGTTTGTGAAAATATTTACGATGAAAACTAAATTTTGATCTTTGTCGTGTTATGAAGCAGAATATCGAAGTTAAAATCCTTCTGAGAGGTAAAAAGGAGTTAATAATTGCGAGAAAAGGCATTTTCCCATCAAAAATAAACAAAGAAAACATGCCAGTAAGTGCAAGAGACTGATATGTAGAAACTACACCATTAAGATGTGTACAAATTGTGCACTATATCCATCATTGTGGATAACAAAAGTATATTAAGACGAACTAACCTTTTGTTCGTTATGTTGGAGACACTGAAGCCGTGAGCGCGAATAGGGACCAATCCGAAATAGGCGAAATAAAGAGAACTGTTTTAATCTCGGTCTCTGTTAATTATCCATAATTAAGAAAGACGTGATAGATATCACTAGTCCGACAATTGGAAGAAGAAACCTTCACTTATAACTTTTTGTACGCTCTCCAGCCTGACGAAATAGAGTCTGTCTCCTTGAAGTTAACTACGAAGGCTTTGTACATTTCTAACCTTTCAAGTTGTTTCGGCCGAAGCACTATTTTCTCTCGATGGCGTTCTTTTCATTTCTAAGGAGTGAGGAAATTGTAGGGTTCCTCTAAAAGCCTACAATTTCCCCACTCCTTACAATCCTTTGCTTACTACATCGGGCTATCTCCTTATAGATAGAACATTCGGAAAGGATAAATATCTACAAACTGTTCGGGATAAGGACGGCATGAAAATAGACAGTCCACTTATATGTTACTATAGGTCTATTATCGTACAATTTAGCAAAATCGCTGCAGAGGAAAAATTGCCGTCAACTTTGATGTTATAAGCAATGATGTAACGAAACGATGACGTCATCTACGTTTACAGTAATACCCCGAACTTACGCGATAGGTGGGACCGAGAGATAACTGCGTAAGTCGGGGTATAATTTCGCAATTTGTGTAAAATCCAATTTGGATGTATGTAAGCTAATAAATGTTCTCGTTAATCTAACTCGTTTTTTGATTCGTTCACGGTTACAAGAAATCACCACATACTCTCTCGAGTCTCCGTAGATATAACACAGAAATAAATAACACAAAATAAATTGTAGCTATATGTTGATTCCGCGCGACACGTCCGAACATGTAAGCTGAACAATAGTGTGGGGGGAGTGAGTAATCAAAAGTTGCGTGACACTCAAACAAAAGATGAATCGACGAGATTTGAAAATCGTGTAACTCCGGGTTCGCGTAAGTCGAGGTATTACTGTACGTATAATTTTTTGGGAATAATCCATATAAACTATGCTATAAACAAAAAATCGTAGGATTACTTACCGAGAGTGCACCGTTCGACGACGCCATTGCTTAAGCTTGTTTTCGTCGTGGAGCTTGTCATCGAATGGCACTCGCGTGCTTCCTGATAAATTATTTTTTTTTGTGAAAAATTCGCTGAACTTTGGAGACATCATTAATATAAATATAATTTTTATGGACGTTAAATAATAAATGATTTTTAGTAGGTCCGCTGCTCGTTTAAACTCAGCGGTTTGTACAATATCCGCTATTAGTCTAGATTCGACCAATCCTGTCGCGACACGAGTCAGCGATGACGTTTTACCGAATTATACGAGTTTTTTTAGCATGTTTGTACGAATACTGTCGCAATTTTTCGCCGTGATATAGGAATCCGAACTATAGGAACCNCAGCGATGACGTTTTACCGAATTATACGAGTTTTTTTAGCATGTTTGTACGAATACTGTCGCAATTTTTCGCCGTGATATAGGAATCCGAACTATAGGAACCCGTGTTATAGGGGATCGACTGTATATCTCAAAGGACGCGACAGGGTTGTTGTAAATTGTAAACATTTCTCACCATAGTTCTAAAAATCTAAATATGTTAAACTTAATAGTCATTTGTTTTCTAATTCGTTTTAGGACCAGGTGTCCACGGAAATTTCCAAAATTTACAACTTTTAGTCATTTGCATTGAACTGGAAAATTTCTGTCTTTATTACATCTAATATTACGAAGAAATCAGTCCACACTGTACTCGGTTAAGCTTTTAAGTAAAATTCCGGCTCTTTCAGCAGGGTTTTATTTGTGTCCCCACTTCTCTAATCGCTTAATTATTTAGCTACTTCTTAAGTAGAAATAAGTCGAAACCAGTTACTTTGTACTCGAATACTTGTAGTCTCGGGAAAAAAGTAGAAAGACAAATTTTTATGTCAAACGGATACATAGGATCCACCCGAGGTCCTAAGAGGCTTCCACCGGCTAAACCGGGTGAGGTTGGTGCTCTGTAAGGCGAATCTGGCTTTTTGGATGCTGACGATACGGCGCTTCCAACTCGCCACTAATATTCGAATATACAATAGCGATCGTATTTTTTTTTTCACATGTAGTATAGAAATTTGTAATTAGATACGTAATGCGGTTATAATAAAATATTGTGCGATTATTTTCATATAATTAAATATGTATTTATTTTTTATAAAATACAAGGGAAGCGGCGCTTCCACCACTTCTAATGACGGCACGCCACCGAAAAATACTACCCTTCACACATGTAATGAAAATAATTACAAAAATAGTCAACTTAATTCGCGCAGCTCCTTTGCAACACCGCCTTTTCAAGGCCCTATTAGAAAATCCTGATGTCATTCTGCATACTGAAGTACGTTGGCTCAGTAAAGGCAAAGTTCTTGCTAGATTTGTAAATTTAATTGAAGAAGTAAAAAATTATCTCAATTCCAAACATCAAAATTTTTTTGAACTAACAGACCCTCGTTGGCTAGATTTGGCTTTTTTCACAGACATAAGGGAAAAACTGAATTATTTAAACTTAGAGCTGCAGGGAAAGGACAAACATATAACTTCAATGATAGGGTCTATAAACTCATTTAAAGCTAAACTGGTTTTGTGGATATCACATCTGAAGATGAAGTCCCTTGTGCATTTTCCAAATATGAAAAAAATAATAGGCGATGGTGAAACTGACTTATCAACATTTGTTATCAACCTTCAGTTACTTCAAGACCAGTATGAAAATCGCTTTCAACAGTTTAATATCATCGAGCCAATTGTCTTTTTTTTTTTTTTTTTTTGTCAATCCTTTTACTTACCAAGTAAATATAACTGAACTAGCTACATATATTTCAGAGCTTGTTCAAGTAAGGACAGAAGAACTGGAGATNAAAAAATAATAGGCGATGGTGAAACTGACTTATCAACATTTGTTATCAACCTTCAGTTACTTCAAGACCAGTATGAAAATCGCTTTCAACAGTTTAATATCATCGAGCCAATTGTCTTTTTTTTTTTTTTTTTTGTCAATCCTTTTACTTACCAAGTAAATATAACTGAACTAGCTACATATATTTCAGAGCTTGTTCAAGTAAGGACAGAAGAACTGGAGATAGAAATTCTGGATCTTCAGAACGACATTGTCCTAAAATCCTTTGTATCAGATGAGAATTTCTGGAATATAGTTGAAAGAAACAAATTTCCATTCTTGAAAAGAGCAGCATATAAAATAAAGTCGTTTTTCGGTTCCACTTACTTGTATGAATCATTGTTTTCGACAATGAATATCATAAAATCAAAGTACAGATTACGACTTAGAGATGAACACCTTGACAACTGCTTACGAGCAAGAACATCATCATATTCTCCTAAATAGGAAGCAATGGCCAACGAAATGCAATGCCAAAAATCACATTGACTTTCAGATTTATATTTTTTATAAAGAATTTTTATACTTTGTAGATTTTGTATGCATTGTTTAATAATTACATATTTTACACAAGAACACATTTTTTGACTTAAATGTTTTTCTTGTACATTATGCGTATGTATTATAACTATGTCCAACTATAAATTCACCTTGAAAAAAATAAATGGTGCTCGCCGTCTGACCGGTATTCTAGAATGTGCTCTTAGGTACAAAAAGGTTGGGGACCCCTGTCTTAGACCGTCTTTTAAGTTTTTATTTTAGTAATTTCCAAATGTTCAAATAATTTCCTTTTCTTTCCTGAATATTTTTAGATTATTGAGTGAAATCTTGCAACCTTCACTACAGTAAATTAGTGTGATTAAATTTAGCACATGAATGTTCTTTTAGCCTGATTTTTAGGGTTCTTCCAGTTTCACCTATGTATTGGTAATTTGGTTGGCAGCTGCAGGATATTCTATATATAATGTTATTTTGTTGCATTATATCAATATTTTGAATGATATTTTCTTTAATTATTAGTAACTCTCTACTATTATTAGTAAATACTGAGGCTATAGTAGTATTATGTGGTTTTAATAGTATTTTTATTTTTTCAAATACTATGGGGATGTAAGTTTTTCTTAAGTCATTTGAGTTGGTATTATATTTTTTTGGGTTGTAGTAGGGATCAAATTGGTGTTGGTAAGCCAGTTTTGTAGTATCTTATTTGGATAGTCATTTAGTTGAAAGATATTATAAATGTGTTTTATTTCTTTAGTTTGTTCAAGATAATTGCTTGTTGGTTACAAATTTACAATAACATTACAGAAAATATTGGGTAATTGACTGGATAAAACCTGTTTACATGTTTTAATTTTCGTGATATACATGTTAAAAATATTTTTCTTGATATACATAAGTGTACTGGAATCATAGTTAATGACTTTCCTTACATTATATGGTTTAATATATTTTTAAAATTTAAGCTGTTATGAGACCTTCAAAGGCTATATTGATTTACTATATTATTAGCACAGTTAAGTATTGTTTGAGGGTTGATTAAAGTATTATCATAAATTAATAAGCCGCCGCAACGGAAGGCAACGGAAAACCACCATGTTCTATTTCTTTTTT
>NW_019384693.1:620416-659057 GCF_000671375.1 Centruroides sculpturatus | reverse complement strand
CTTAATTCATTGTTTAATTAATTGTTCATTGTTTTTGTTCATTGTGTTAAGCATAATCAAATGATTTTTATTAAAAAGTAAACATTAAAAGTTGTGAAGGCAAAGATTTAAATATGATAGTAAACATAAAAATATAGCAAATTCATGTTTATCTGTTGTCAAATGTATTCAAAGACTTTAAAGAACACTTACCGTTCAAAATATACAAAACCATAACCACTTTTTATGAGAATTTGGCAGATTTTAACCACTTGATACAAACTAACTAAAAGAAAATTTGAGATCCCATTGTCACTAATTGATAATCTAGGTCAGTGATTTTTAAACTTTTTATGTCATAGTACAATTTTAATAATTTAAAAATTTGGCGGCACACACGGTTACTTAGATAACTATTGTAGGACGACCGGTTACGTCATAACAGTGATTCTTAAACGCAGTTGGTTATATAGATCACATTTTCTAAATACGGGTCTTAGTAAATACCAGCAGTTTCCAGTAATACCGGTTACAATTTCCAAATGCACTTTAGGAAGGTATAACTTATTAAACTACTTGTGTTACGTCGCTTATGTATGGGACATTCGCAGTGACAGCACACTTCAAAAATCTAGATCAGTGATTCTCAATTACTGATCTAGATTTTTATTTTAGATATTTAGTTCTTACTTCTATAATGTAAGCTATAATGGCAATCACCTAGAGAGAGCTGCGAATATATTCTATACCTTGTCAAAGAAACCTCGATTATTTATCCATGTCAACGACGACTTATGTCGCAATTACCTATTTTTCGACGAACTGACAATGAGGGAATTTGTCTATACTACATACAGTACCTATACCTATGAGTTTAACCATTAAATTAAATATGGTTTTAATATAGTAAAGAACGTTCAGTCACCAGAAGTAAATTAAATAACAAGGGCATATCTATTGTTTCCGAGCCACTCTTCGGAAATATTTTCGGAATTATTCTAACGTTTCACTTCCAAAGCAAGATAACTATTCAGATCGTAAATATTTGTCATTTTGTCATTACACCCATCGTAAACATCACCAACGAAATCGAATTGTAAATAATCCAAACACGTTGAACGCAGAGAAAGATATCAACTTTAACTCCTGATATGCAGACAGCCTTTAATATTTTATGAACCGATAGAACCCTAAACAAAATAGAACTTGACCTGGAACAACTTTTTTCAGCCCGTCAAAACATAATTAAAACCGTTCTGCAATTACGTATAATTATCACCTTAATTACAGTCGTTTTTTCTTAAGAATAGCAAGCTTTTCCGTGATAATTAATGAATGTCGTCGAAAACACCTGCCAAACACCACGGGCCATTCGAGATCCTGTAATACAGATAGTAGAGTATGCCCAGGAAACCTCAAAACACTCCACATTAACACATACATCTTGAATACATAAAACATTTATTATTCTGTAAAAACGAAAACATTTTTTTTTCAATAAATGATCGGCACAATTCTATTTTTAAAGAAAATGTAACATGTATAGCTACAATCGGCATACGCGAATGATATCGTTTAGGTATGAAATATATAAAAATTTAATGAGCACTTCGTTTGGAGCCAGTGAAGCTCGGCTAGTTGATTTTATAATGTTTTTAGAGATCTGTTTATCAATTACATCATTTTTTATATGATCTAAATATATACTTCAGTCTGTTTTATTAGATACATCAGTTATACAAGTTACAAACAAAAATAATGTTGCTAGTCGTAGTTACTAGTAATGCTAAATTCGGCAAATGTACTGTCGGTCCTATTCTCATATTTAATTTATGCGATCTGTTTTTGACTGACCCTTACATAGAGTTGATCGATCTACATTAGAAACATCGAAGAAACTGACAACATTGCTTATAAAACCAGTAAAGTTTAAATTGTACAATACGTACTCGATTTACCACCAACTCGGTGAGTCAATAACATTAACTATAGCTGCGAATTTTAGCTTCATAACACTTTCCTCTTAGCTTAAACATTTAGTTGCACAAGAAATGAAATATTTCAGTAATTTCCGCTGTAAAGCAGCCATTTTTCTTGTATTTCAAATACTATGCAACGATGTAACTACAGTACAGTATTTACATTAAGGAATAATAGTCTTTTCAAGTAGTCTGTAGGATTGTGAACGAAATTCATAACATAACTAAATAAATGTAGTAAACATAGAAATAAATAAATAAGACAATTACTTTAGGAAATCATAAAATTTAATTTGTTTTCAATTTTTCGAATTCGATAATTATAAAATTGCTACTATATGCTGAAGAAAATATCCTACAGTTTATAAAATAGTTTTTGTTTAAATACATGCAACGTGTTTGACAGAATACACACTACAAATATTGGAAAATTAGCAAACATGTACTTATCGAAAAAGTTTTTTTTTTGAGGATTTGACTATTTAGATGTTTGCCACAGTTAGCTGGCAAACTTCACACTAACTGTTGGCCAGGCACATGAGTGTAGCCAACTAGCAATGTTCAGTAGTGTTATCATTGTCATCGGCCATATTATGTAGTAAACTATATGACACGAATATGGTTTACTGCATACCTGTCATGCTACAAAAATGATAAACCGCGCAAGGATATATCATTTCCAGCAGAGAAAAAACAAATTGAATCTCTTGTTTCAGCCACGTATAGGGTTAGACTAAACGGACTTTAACGTAAATAGTTTTTACAATCTGTACAGGAATGATGTTAAGAAACATAAATGAGAAATATATAGATTTTACAAATATATTTTTCGGGTAATAAATAAATACTATCAAAAAATTCGTCACAGAATATAATTTTACTTTATTTAACATAGAATGTACATATTTTACGACTTTTACAACATAAATTCTAGGTGTACTATTACTAATAAGATTTACTTAATTTTACTCAAAATATAACATTAAGCCTATATTTAATAACAATTCTAAACGATAGAACTTGATTAACACAAACTCTATTATCAATGAAACTGCAACTACAAAAATATCCAAAAACAAATAAAATACAGTATCCTTAAAATTAAATAGCGCATATGCATACAAGTTTCTACTTATATGTGCATTTGAGACAATTGCCTTCCGGGAGGACTTTCTTGGGAAGCTGACCCCTATTCAGGTTATAGATACGTGAAGAAAACCCGGAAAACTTCACGTGGCCAGCCCGTTGGTGAGATGCAAACACAGGACCAACTACCAGTGTTCAGTGAATATTTACTCGGCCACTGGTGGGCCATTTCTATTAGCTTGAGGACACGTTGTTAATATTAAAAACATATAACGATATTTATTAGCATCTTATGAATAGAATTTGCAGAACGAGCATACACTGAAGCATTTATATCTTACGAGTAAAACCGTGCTACAAATTTTCAATTTAATTGAAGAACTCAAACATTTTAAATTTAAGAAAACAGTTATTATTTAAATAATAGTAATTTTCACTACAAAAACTTGTAAATTTTTAGGAATACTTAACACGAAACAACATTAAACAATATATTAATATTTTGAATAGGAAATTTAATTTAATTCTTTTTCGAAAATATTCCTATTTTCAAACGCAAAGAATTTTTGAAACTACTCAACTTTCTACGGGATAAACAAATTTTCCCATAATAAAACACAAGTTCGACGATAAATACGAAAATCGAAAGCAAATAACCAACGAGCAATAAATAGATGGGACCTATCAGGTGTTCCAATTTTAATGCATCGTCTTCCTTTATTTCAACCGGTTCGTAAAATTCCCTTTTTCTTCGAACGTCCTCCTCCTGATCTTTCTGCAGCTTTTCAGCAATTCCGGATTGATGAATGACATTTATACTAGAAATTTATAAAATCTGTACGATTAGAAAACATAGATGAATACAAAAGTTGTAGAAAGCATGTTAGAAAACGTTTTGCAATCGGTTTGGGATGGTAATGCTTTGTTCGTTACATGCATTCATTCACTGATTTCAGTATGATATAGCTATCTGGTTGGCAACATNGGTGACGAAATAAAAATGTAAAAATTATTTTAAAAGTAATGTTGTTTTTTTCATTTTTTTTAAATTATATTGTTAATTTACCTCGTACGTAAACGAGGTGGCAAATTTCTTTACATGCAATGAGAGTAAAAGCTTAGAAAAGTTCGAGTGTGCGTGAACAAATAATACAGCGTGTCTCAAAAATATAAGATAATCTATATGCATTTACTTTTTTCATATATTAAATATTTCTTAATTAACAATGCAAGTAGACTCTAATTTTTATTTATAGCCCAGCACAATGTAATATATAATTGTTATATATAAATTTGAACCTTGCGCAAGAGTTTATAACATAAATTAATTAAAATTGGTTTCGTATAAAATCGAACTACTACTATGCTTAATGACTTCAAAAATAATATTAGACATTGATTTAATTAAATTACGAAAGTTTTCTGGATCCATTCGAAACGAGAACTCGATGACTTATTGTTTAAGCTTTCAAATCGTCATAATATGATATGTAATTAGCGTAAATTTTTGAAGCAAGAATGCTTCACATTTTCTCAATTTCAGTAATTTCCGGACATCTGGCCTCCCACTTCATAACGTGAATAATATGATTTTCGAGTCACTTTCCTGTTGAATGTAAACAATAAGTACTGGTATTGTACTGTTGGAAAACACAATCAAATTATTCAATTTTTATCCAATAAACAATATGTTTTTTTTTTCTTTATAACAGCATGATGAAACATTAAATCTAAAGCAGTCCCACTTTATAAAAATTCATCATCTTGTTGTTTTCTGAATAAACTGTGCTCCTAATATCGTGTCAGTAATGATCCCACTCATCTGGCCCACCCAAATTTTCTTTTCACTACTGAAAAGAACCGAGAGCCATTGGTCATTTCACAGCATACCATTTTTAGCCACTGAATTTTGTCAATTTCTGTTGTTTAGTTAGCAATTAGCAGTGGTGTTTCATCGTGGCAAGAAATTTCATATGTTNTTTTACGTTTTTGACACTAAATTAACTTCTGAAGTATAATTTTTTATTTTTTTTATATTTTTCAATATATTAATTTTGTTTGTACAAAATAAAAAAATTAATGTTTAACGATAAAATAGTCTTCGTTAGGCTTAACATCGACGAAAATTCAATGCGAAGCGACACGCAACGGAGAATAATTTTAACAGCTGTAAGTTAAACTATTTTTTCGTACATTGATTCGGATTCGGATAATCGACGCTGTACTGTATTTGTGGTTCAATATATTTACTTGTTAATACTTTTGTCGTTTTTTGTGGAAATAAACGGTCGTTCTATTATTATCTCCCGAAAGAAAAAAGTTACAAATCAAATTTTTGGGAAAATGAACTAAATCAAGATATATATATTTCATTTATTACGCGCTTATCAGTTATCCAATCATCATCTGTTTCAACTCTTAGTATGTCAGTCTGCCACTCTAACAGACTCTGGATTGAATTCAAGAGATCAACCTGTAAAGTCTGATGCAGAAAGGTCCTATTTTGTCACTTGCTATTTAACTATCGTGGATTTGCCTAAAACATAATGAATACAACTAAAACTGGCGCGTTAAATTAAATATGACAACATTATTAATTAATTAAAGTCATACCACATTAATGTATAGCAATCATGTTCGTATTTCTGCTTTTTTTTTGAAGGTTTTACCGAGTAAAGCTGAACATTGCGCGTAGTGAAAACTGCTGTAAGACGTAGTGTTTTCTTTCTGCACGTTATATTTATGTGTGTATTATAAGTTTATTTTTTACTCTTTTCACTCTTTGGGCATTAGATCTTTTTTATCTGACAAGCCGATTAGTTGTTCTACTAGATACGCAATGATTCTGAACCGATTGTATAAGTTTCTAAAATTAACGAAAATTTGATAGAGATTAATTGTGCATATATTTATGCTATAACTTATTAACTATATCTTAACTACAAATTATTAAAAATTTACGTACATATGCTAGAGTTATTTTCACAGTAAGGTTCTTATCTATCTTTGTTTCGTACTTAAATTTATATGGATATGATTCACAACTTTTCGGATTGAGACACTGAAACAAAAGTTTAAAATTACACAAGATAATTTTAATTTTTTAGTGCGATGCGTACTTACGATTTTCAACATTTTCTCTTCAACTTTAACAACAGAAGAAGCGTTTATTCGAGTGTTAACAGGATGCACGTGAGTCCAGAATGTCGGTAGATATTGTATACTGATTCTTACTGTTCCGAAATACTTTTGTCTCCATTCTTCGAAACAAGACACTTTTGTGAATACCCCTTTTTGATTAAGTAGGAACGGTATTTCTCCTGAAAATAATCGTTTTCGTATATATTGAAAAATCTAGTAGCTTGACTATTGCTATTTATATGTGAATTTATACTCACTGAAGAGTGACTCATTACATACATATGTAAAAGCAACATATGATAATATAATATTCATTCTATTTACATCTGAAATATAAATCAGTAATGTTTGAATGAGATTAGATTTAAAACTTTATTATCAGCTTCACTTAAATGTAAATTATATTACAGTATAAGTTTGTTAATCTGCCACTTGAAAATGCAAAGTTTATTAATATATTCATGAATTGCTTAGTCTGAGACACTTTCAAAATATAAAAATTTGTGTAAAAAATTTAATGATATATCGTAAAATCTTGGTATAATACTACTAATTTGTTACACTCATTAGAAATTTAGTAATTTCTAGAACCTGTTGTGGGTTGGCAGCAAGAAAACGTTTAGAGAGTGAGTTTTTTTTCTGATTTTCCTCAGTCTAACGATAGAACGTGAATCTGTTTCTCCTGAAAATTTCTCTTTTCAAGAATCGGTTGTTCATAGATCATTTAGATGTTGTAAGCAATCTTTCAGCAATCTAATTCCATTCATTAGAACTGAATTATTATATAATAATTTTTATTTATGAGTCGATTCGAGGCATTTGCCATTGTTTATGTATCCTATATCAAAGATTCCATTCGCAGAAACAAATGTCTATTAGTTTATTGTGGATTTCTGTACAAAAAGAGTGACAAATGCATTCGAAAATGAGAAAAAACTGGAGTGAGAAAAAAATCAATACAAAAATCTGGCAGCAGCTCTGTACATCCATTAAGGCGTCTACAAATGCCGTTACAACAAAAGCAAATATTGAGAAAACACAAGAACGTTTGAAAGTCTTTCACCTTTGATAATCATTTATTACTGCTACATTAATAGCCAGTTTAATAGACTCATACCGTAGCATTAAAATCTGTTATTGGTATTGATGAAATCATATTAATATAAACAATTATTTATTTTTATTAGAAAGAATGCATCTTATTTAATTAATGTAAAGAGCTGTAATTACTTATCCACACACTAGAAGATATATTGGGTCATATAGTAATACGGTATATAAACTACATTTGCGACTTTGTACATTTTATATGCTTATGTTATATAGTGTACGCGGTAAAAATTTACTTTTTTACTTGGTTTTTCCTTCTCTCGCTTNCATACAAGTTTCTACTTATATGTGCATTTGAGACAATTGCCTTCCGGGAGGACTTTCTTGGGAAGCTGACCCCTATTCAGGTTATAGATACGTGAAGAAAACCCGGAAAACTTCACGTGGCCAGCCCGTTGGTGAGATGCAAACACAGGACCAACTACCAGTGTTCAGTGAATATTTACTCGGCCACTGGTGGGCCATTTCTATTAGCTTGAGGACACGTTGTTAATATTAAAAACATATAACGATATTTATTAGCATCTTATGAATAGAATTTGCAGAACGAGCATACACTGAAGCATTTATATCTTACGAGTAAAACCGTGCTACAAATTTTCAATTTAATTGAAGAACTCAAACATTTTAAATTTAAGAAAACAGTTATTATTTAAATAATAGTAATTTTCACTACAAAAACTTGTAAATTTTTAGGAATACTTAACACGAAACAACATTAAACAATATATTAATATTTTGAATAGGAAATTTAATTTAATTCTTTTTCGAAAATATTCCTATTTTCAAACGCAAAGAATTTTTGAAACTACTCAACTTTCTACGGGATAAACAAATTTTCCCATAATAAAACACAAGTTCGACGATAAATACGAAAATCGAAAGCAAATAACCAACGAGCAATAAATAGATGGGACCTATCAGGTGTTCCAATTTTAATGCATCGTCTTCCTTTATTTCAACCGGTTCGTAAAATTCCCTTTTCCTTCGAACGTCCTCCTCCTGATCTTTCTGCAGCTTTTCAGCAATTCCGGATTGATGAATGACATTTATACTAGAAATTTATAAAATATGTACGATTAGAAAACATAGATGAATACAAAAGTTGTAGAAAGCATGTTAGAAAACGTTTTGCAATCGGTTTGGGATGGTAATGCTTTGTTCGTTACATGCATTCATTCGCTGATTTCAGTATGATATAGCTATCTGGTTGGCAACGTGGTGGTAGTATGACAAAACATACTACCACCACGTGGTAGTATTTTATTTAGGAAAGGATTAATGGGGCAGAGCTTTTACTTTTTTCCGGGTACATGTTCCGATTCGAGTAGCTCAAATAAAACCAAAAAAAAAAAATTGAAAGTAGACATTTTTGTTTTTGTATCATCTTCTAAAGATTTATGGATTCGTTAATAACATAGCCATAGTCAAATATAATATAATAAATATATGATTTTGACACACCTCAATGTTACAGTATTTGCAGTACTTTCATTATAATAAAAAAACGCATTAAGCCAATTGTAAAAACCTCTTATGCTAGTGCTTCTGGTTAGAATTGACCTGAATATCCTTCGAGATGTAACAAAACCAAGCACTAACTGTTTGTTCAAGTACTGTTTGCTTTATATAAATTACAATTGCAAATCATTTCCGATCATGCCTCGTTTTTATACTTACGTTCTTCGAAACTCATGTATGTATGGAAAAGTTTTTCTGAAACATAGGTAATCGTATTCGGTGTATAAGATATCAGTGGAAACAAAAAACTTTTCCTCGCCGAACGCCTGAATTTCCTTTCTAATATCAATTGAAGAAGCGATCAGACTACTTTTCTCGTATAAAACCTGTTCTAATAGCAGCGACACATTATCTTCCTTATCCCATCCATGCGTACGAAAATACCACTGTGCAAATTTAAGCATTTCACTTTTTTGTCTTTCAAAAACTATTCTCTGTAATAAATAGAATAGAAATTTAATTCATTACAATACCAAATTTCATTTAAAAATTGATAAGTTTAATAGCACTATAAACTTTCAATATAACGACTATGATTACAACACGATAATATTCAATGTCTGTTCTATCGAAATGCATTACGGTTAAGTACTTATATAAGATAATGAATAAGATATTATTAGCAAAACAACGTATGTAAAATAAGAGAAACTAATGTTTGTTTTTAAAAGAAAAGTTGCAAAAGCAATACAGGCATTTTTCAAAAAAAATTATTCGGAATATAATTGTAGAAATTATTCAATGTTGAATGAAAAATTAAATAAACAAAATAACTTACATGAATGAAAAAACTAGCTGTCGAACCATCAATACTTTCCATTGAATACCTCTCCTCTTTAACAGCTTCGAAAAATTCTAAAAAATTATGCGGAATCACTTCCTCCCCTGGAAAGATAAAGAACGAAGGAAGAATGCCCAAATATCCAGAAGACAAAACGAATGCCATTAACATCCAAATTCCGAGAATCATGTACTTCGTCTTTAATCTGATGGATTCTATTTCAATATCTGCAAGAAAAATGTTTTTACTTTAACATCAATTACCGAAAATTAGTGATTTCCTTCAATTCGCATCTGAATAACCTTATTCTTTTAATTAGCATCTGAGTAACTTCAACTTACCTTGACGAAGAAAACAACGCACTACAATCCAAATTATGTTAAACAATTTTGGGGCATTCGTAGATTTCAACTTTGCTTCGGAAGTGAACAGAAGAAATAAACTGAGAGTTAGGAGCAGAATCGATAGTCCAGAAAATATCCAAACCTGAAATTACATTGAAATACTATAACCTGGAAGTAGGTGATATTAAAAAAATATTTACAATACTCACTATAAGACTAAATGGCTTGAGTAGAGCAACGGATTTGTCTAATGGTTCGGCCGCTTTGATAAGAAAAATTGCTGAAGTTTCCGATATAGCAGGAGAAATTATCATACTGGAGATGACAATACCACATGGAATTTGTAGAATCTTTGTTGTTTTAAATAATAAGCAAGTTAATTATGTACGAAACACTGATTAATTAAAAAACAACGTCTTAAAAAAGACGTAAGATCCAGTTGAATGTTTTTGGCATTATATATAATAAATGGAACTCTTTTTTAATGAAAAATTTTGTTTCAATACTGTGTTAATGAAAAAACATTATTTTTATATATTTTTGGCATTTTAAATGTTATGTGTAAATGGGTAAATAATGGGCACTAAATATCATAGAATAAAATATACTATTATCTACGCCAAATTCGATGAGAATTCTTGATTGCCAATAATGACAATGCATATTTTCTGTATTGTCACTATTGGCATTCGAAAATTCTTTGTTGTATTTGGCGTAGATAATAATATTTTTTATTTTATATTCACTGCACTTTATTTATAGATCACCGTATTTTACACTGATCATTTGTGTATACGGACTGCAATGAGTACAGTCGACCCCCCCTATAATTACGGTCTCTATAATTACGATTCCTATAAAACTACGAAAAAAATATACGTGTTTTGGAAATGTTGAGTCGGTTAGTGTAGAATCGATTAATTTTATGGAAGAAAACCTTTCAATCAGCCGTAGTCCGTAAACTTGACACGTGTCGGGCTGTGATTGGAACGACTTGTAAGAAATCGGATTCCTAATAAATTGGAACGTATCTATATCTTATAGGGGGGTCGACTGTACTTCTATGATACCACTGCATGAAAATTAAATTTTCAATAATTATACCAGAAAACAATCATTTGACTTGTCACATCTTTGCATAAATTTATTGTCATAAATTTAATGAATACAGGATGTATCAAGAAAATGGTAAACGTTTTCAGAAATGATTTCGTGTAATAAGAATAGAAAGTACACAAAAATATGTAAAATTACATGAAATTTACAATGCAATATTACTGATAATATTAATAAATAAACGTAGGTTTATATAGACTTTTTATCGTGTATTACCCAATACATTCAATTCCGAAAGTATTTACCATTTTTTCTCATACATCTAATGTAATGAATATGTCTTCACGTACCGCATGCTCGGGTTTCCATACATGAGCAATACTATTAAAGTAAAAATACAATTATAAATATACATTTTGTTAATAACTCAAAATAAAAAATAGAAAAGTTTTCATCAACAAACCGAAAACCATATTTCTCTTTCAACAAATAAAAGATTTTTGCAATAAGTGTGTCGTTCTTGAGAAATACTGAAAAGTATGTTTCATTCTTCACACCATGTATGTTATGCAGCTAGTAAATAATAAATAAATAAAACAATTAAATTCTAAGTATGCGTAAAGTTGTATTTTACAAGTAAATAAATTAATTTTTAAACATTCATAAAAAAAACGTGTAGAATTTCTTATCGAATAATTTTACTAAATTTGTAAAATTTATGATGTTGGAAACTGATCAATCACAATGTAAATGCATTCCAAAGAGAAATATTTAGTTTTGAAACTTGCCACTATACAACTCATTGCGCTGCGACTGTAAGTAACCCTCGGTAAAATATCTAAAGATATAACTATCGAAGTGCGCTTCGGTAATTAGTATTGTTTTTATTAAACAACTGTACAAATAGGGATTCAAATACATTTGCAATTATCATTGTTTTGAATTTCAGTAATGTGAATGGTATTTCACGTACCGAGAGCAGTTTGATATTCAGAAATTAACCGTGTCATATGTTTATTATTTTTTGCAACGTATGTCTTGCTGCTTGTAGTGCGTTAGGAATTTTTATAGAAAAGACTCTCTATTCATTTTGTTTTCGCATGTACAAAAACGACGACGTGAAACTTTTGTTTATGCTTGAATTGCTATGTTACTTCCAATAGCAATACGTGTAATCAATCTATGTTTATATTGTAGTGACAAAATGCCGATGGAAACAACATGGTTGAATGAGAAATTAATTGAAATGTTACAAGTACTTTGTCAATTGAAAAAATTGTTTTCAAATAGCAACATTACAGTAGAGCGTCGATTATCCGAAAGTCAATTTTCGAAACCTCAATTATCCGAAAGAATTCCAGTCGGCAAATTTAAGTTTTCGCCAGTGCTGTGGCGATGCAATCTTTGGCTATGTCTTGGGCTACTAAAATATTTTACGTTTCTGACACTAAATTAACTTCTGAAGTATAATTTTTTATTTTTTTTATATTTTTCAATATATTAATTTTGTTTGTACAAAATAAAAAAATTAATGTTTAACGATAAAATAGTCTTCGTTAGGCTTAACATCGACGAAAATTCAATGCGAAGCGACACGCAACGGAGAATAATTTTAACAGCTGTAAGTTAAACTATTTTTTCGTACATTGATTCGGATTCGGATAATCGACGCTGTACTGTATTTGTGGTTCAATATATTTACTTGTTAATACTTTTGTCGTTTTTTGTGGAAATAAACGGTCGTTCTATTATTATCTCCCGAAAGAAAAAAGTTACAAATCAAATTTTTGGGAAAATGAACTAAATCAAGATATATATATTTCATTTATTACGCGCTTATCAGTTATCCAATCATCATCTGTTTCAACTCTTAGTATGTCAGTCTGCCACTCTAACAGACTCTGGATTGAATTCAAGAGATCAACCTGTAAAGTCTGATGCAGAAAGGTCCTATTTTGTCACTTGCTATTTAACTATCGTGGATTTGCCTAAAACATAATGAATACAACTAAAACTGGCGCGTTAAATTAAATATGACAACATTATTAATTAATTAAAGTCATACCACATTAATGTATAGCAATCATGTTCGTATTTCTGCTTTTTTTTTGAAGGTTTTACCGAGTAAAGCTGAACATTGCGCGTAGTGAAAACTGCTGTAAGACGTAGTGTTTTCTTTCTGCACGTTATATTTATGTGTGTATTATAAGTTTATTTTTTACTCTTTTCACTCTTTGGGCATTAGATCTTTTTTATCTGACAAGCCGATTAGTTGTTCTACTAGATACGCAATGATTCTGAACCGATTGTATAAGTTTCTAAAATTAACGAAAATTTGATAGAGATTAATTGTGCATATATTTATGCTATAACTTATTAACTATATCTTAACTACAAATTATTAAAAATTTACGTACATATGCTAGAGTTATTTTCACAGTAAGGTTCTTATCTATCTTTGTTTCGTACTTAAATTTATATGGATATGATTCACAACTTTTCGGATTGAGACACTGAAACAAAAGTTTAAAATTACACAAGATAATTTTAATTTTTTAGTGCGATGCGTACTTACGATTTTCAACATTTTCTCTTCAACTTTAACAACAGAAGAAGCGTTTATTCGAGTGTTAACAGGATGCACGTGAGACCAAAATGTCGGTAGATATTGTATACTGATTCTTACTGTTCCGAAATACTTTTGTCTCCATTCTTCGAAACAAGACACTTTTGTGAATACCCCTTTTTGATTAAGTAGGAACGGTATTTCTCCTGAAAATAATCGTTTTCGTATATATTGAAAAATCTAGTAGCTTGACTATTGCTATTTATATGTGAATTTATACTCACTGAAGAGTGACTCATTACATACATATGTAAAAGCAACATATGATAATATAATATTCATTCTATTTACATCTGAAATATAAATCAGTAATGTTTGAATGAGAATAGATTTAAAACTTTATTATCAGCTTCACTTAAATGTAAATTATATTACAGTATAAGTTTGTTAATCTGCCACTTGAAAATGCAAAGTTTATTAATATATTCATGAATTGCTTAGTCTGAGACACTTTCAAAATATAAAAATTTGTGTAAAAAATTTAATGATATATCGTAAAATCTTGGTATAATACTACTAATTTGTTACACTCATTAGAAATTTAGTAATTTCTAGAACCTGTTGTGGGTTGGCAGCAAGAAAACGTTTAGAGAGTGAGTTTTTTTCTGATTTTCCTCAGTCTAACGAGGGAACGTGAATCTGTTTCTCCTGAAAATTTCTCTTTTCAAGAATCGGTTGTTCATAGATCATTTAGATGTTGTAAGCAATCTTTCAGCAATCTAATTCCATTCATTAGAACTGAATTATTATATAATAATTTTTATTTATGAGTCGATTCGAGGCATTTGCCATTGTTTATGTATCCTATATCAAAGATTCCATTCGCAGAAACAAATGTCTATTAGTTTATTGTGGATTTCTGTACAAAAAGAGTGACAAATGCATTCGAAAATGAGAAAAAACTGGAGTGAGAAAAAAATCAATACAAAAATCTGGCAGCAGCTCTGTACATCCATTAAGGCGTCTACAAATGCCGTTACAACAAAAGCAAATATTGAGAAAACACAAGAACGTTTGAAAGTCTTTCACCTTTGATAATCATTTATTACTGCTACATTAATAGCCAGTTTAATAGACTCATACCGTAGCATTAAAATCTGTTATTGGTATTGATGAAATCATATTAATATAAACAATTATTCATTTTTATTAGAAAGAATGCATCTTATTTAATTAATGTAAAGAGCTGTAATTACTTATCCACACACTAGAAGATATATTGGGTCATATAGTAATACGGTATATAAACTACATTTGCGACTTTGTACATTTTATATGCTTATGTTATATAGTGTACGCGGTAAAAATTTACTTTTTTACTTGGTTTTTCCTTCTCTCGCTTTTAGGAACGTAGTTGTAAATTTAAAAATGCCAACGCCTCGTACAGGATAAATCGCTACACTCTATGACTATTGTTATAAGAAAATTATATATTTTTGGTGCAATATCTGCAAAAAAGCTTAAATGTGCTAAAAAAAATACATTACAGAGGGTGATTTGCTAATTATAACTGAAATTTACGCTCGCATAGCTTTCGTTCTATTCTTCGAATATAAATGAAATTTTGAAAAGTGGTAGATGTAGGTGTTCTTTTCATTCTAAGAATGTTTGAGTTCGATTGTCTTAAAAATGAAAGCTGTAATTCCGAGTGAAGTTGAGGTGCGCATCAAGCTTCTTACCGAAGAAGGTTTTTTATCCCGCTGTGTTATAAAAACACTCAAGGACGTGTTTGTCACGTAAATTTATGTTGGTTTTTTTAACGTGTCTAACACTTAAGTGAAAGATAAATTTCAATAAAAAGTCACCGCGAGTGGCAGATTACTCATGAATTGTATTTGTTACAAAAAAAGCAATTTTCTAAAACAGTTAAAATTAAAAATTTATACGAAATAATCTTAACATTTACGGATAACTAACCTTTCAATGATGAATAAAAAAAAAGAGTTATATAAAGAACTAAAATTTTCTGACTTCTGTTAGAAAGTGATGTTCAATATGAAATCTGATATAAATAAATAAACAAATTGAAGCATTTCCTGTTACGGATCAGTAATGAGTCGAAATTTATGAATATTTTTAATTAAAATTTTAATTGGATATCTGTTTTATGTCATTTGCAATTAAAATAATAACGAAGTTCGTTAATCGTTTCGTGATTTTATCATATTACTTTTTGAATGTTTACAATCAATATTATTTTTAAAATAAACGCTACCTCCATAAAGTTATATCAACGTTTCCTAAAATTTAAAAAGTTAACCATAGCATTTTTCGGCCTTTTCAATTACTTGTGAGCATCACCATATGTTTATAGATAGGAAAAACGTATAGATGATTGTATAAGATACTAGTTTTGTGTGATAGGTTAAGGCAACGAAATCAAAGAGAGATATCTTCGAAGAGGAAATTTTATAAATGCCTTGATTTAGGTTTTCGACACAGAAGAAACCCGGAAATTCCATGCTATTAGCCTTGAAGTCAGTAAAGTTCTAACAATGCTGTCATATTTTAGGTGGAGAAGTTGCCATTTACCACATTTTCTATAAGGTGTGCAATGTACTGTACTTTGACTTCATTAATAGATTCTATTTTAATATCTGCAAAAAATATTTTTAACTTTAACATTAATTACCGAAAATTAGTGATTTCCTCTAATTAGCATCTGAATAACTTCAACTTACCTTGACGAAGAAAACAACGCACAACAATGAAAATATGTTAAAAAATTTTGGGGCATTCGTAGATTTCAACTTTGCTTCGGAAGTGAACAGAAGAAATAAACTGAGAGTTAGGAGCAGAATATATCCAAACCTGAAATTACATTGAAATACTATAAACTGAAAGAAGGTGATATTAAAAGATATAACTATCGAAGTGCGTTTGGGTAATTTGTATTGTTTTCATTGAACAACTGTGCAAGAAGGGATTCAGGTACAGTTGCAGTTATCATTGTTTTGAATGTCAGTAATATGAATAGTATTTCATGTACCGAGGGCAGTTCGATATCCAGAAATTAACAATGTCATATGTTCATTATGTCTGTTGCAACAAGAAACAAGGTCTGACATATCTGTATCAGATATGTCAGACATTCTATTTGACTTTCGTTGTTAATTTGCCTAATACATAATGAGTATAATTAAAATGCCATATTGTTTTTCACGTGGCAAAAAAAAATAAAACTGGGCGTAAACTTAAATATGTCAAGTTTATTAATGACATACAACTGTAATGTATAGCAATTATATTCGTATTTCTGCTTTGATTTTGAATGTTTTACCGAGTACAGCTGAACATTGCGCGTAGTAAAAACTGCTGTAAGATATATTGTTTCCTTTCTGCACGTTATAAGGCAATGTTTCTAATCCAATTGTATAAGCTTTTCAGATTAACAGAAATGTGAAAGAGATTAATTGTGCATATATTTCTGCTATAAGTTATTAATTATATCTTAACTACAAATTATTAAGACTTTACGTACCTATGCTAGAGTTACAGTCACAGTAAGGTTCTTATGTATTTTTGTTTAATACTTAGATATATATAGATAACATTCACAACTTTCCAGATTGAGACACGGAAACAGAAGTTTAAAATTACACAAGGTAATTTTAATTTACATGTTCGATGCGTACTTACGATTTTGAACATTTTCTCTTTAACTTTAGCAACAGAAGAAGCATTTATTCCAGAGTTAACAAAATGCATGTGAGACCAGAATTTCGGTGCATGTTCTAATCTGATCCGTACTTATCTAAAGTAGTATGGTTTTCGTTCGCCCCAACAAGACACACGTGTGGCTACTCCTTTTTCATTAAGTAGGTACTGTATGTCTCCTGAAAATAATCGTTTTGATATAGGGGAGACCGGGGCAAGATCGGNTTCTCAAGCAAACAATACATACAAATATAGTACAGTATTTTCTGAGGACTCCACACTCGTACTTATTTTTTTTTAACGCCATTCCCGATAACCTGGCATCGTCACAAACTCGGCCATCCTTCGTTTTACATTAGGCCGAGTTTTCGAGGCTCTACTGTATTATCCAGCATTCCAGATTATGAAGTGTTGGATTAATTGACTTTTACTGTATTATATTTTTACTTATTTAATAGAAACCTAGGAAAAAAAATATCTGCAGTGTATGCAAAAAATCTTTTAAGTATCGTTCCCAATTAAGTGCACACAAGAAAGTGCACTCTGACATAACTTATGATTGTTCTATATGCGGAAAATCATATAAATATGTTTACACTTCACAAAGACATATGAAGAAACACTTAATTGATGTGGTAAGTAATAAATTTTATTAATCTTCCTGTAGGAAAACAACGAAACAAACGTAAGTAATNAAGTGCACTCTGACATAACTTATGATTGTTCTATATGCGGAAAATCATATAAATATGTTTACACTTCACAAAGACATATGAAGAAACACTTAATTGATGTGGTAAGTAATAAATTTTATTAATCTTCCTGTAGGAAAACAACGAAACAAACGTAAGTAATATTCTTAAAAAATTAAAAAATATAACATGTTAGCGCCTCAAGCGCCACCGTATTTTTGTCATTAAAAAAAAAAAATTTATTTAAAAAATTTGTGAACGAGAGTAGTTCTGTAACGGTTATTTGTAGCAGCCATTTTTGTAGCAGTGTTTCATTCCGCATTAAACGTTATTTTTTGCAAAACCGCAGCACTTTCATATTTTTACAGTCCATTAACCTCTCAACGTACGAACTATTAAAAAGAAGGGCTTTAAATGAAAAATTTTTTTATTATTATTTAAAAGAAAGCATCTATTTTATCTGGAAAAAAGTTTCATTCGAATTTTTTCAATTTGTAAAAATTGGTTCCTAAATGGCATCTTCTCCTTTGGATAGCCAACTTTACAGGGGCCCCCTGCGATTCGGCTTCTTTGTACTATTATTAGTTTTGCCGAGAAGCTGCCATTCGTCGGTTAGCGATAAAATAATTAAAAAAGTTAACCACAAAATATATAATGAAGGTAATGTAAAAAATGAAATGAAGTTCGTAGCTATCTAAGCTTTGATTTGCTTTCTTGTATTTGTTTGAACCAATAAATGTTTTCTCACCATTCCAGGTCATAAATATTTCGGAAAAGTCAGTCCCTTACCATTGTAAAGTAATTAGCAGTAAGAAGAAAGATTATTGGCTGATAAAATCAATAGTAATCTTTTTAGAACTGTAATTGGTTTATTTCTGTATTTGTTGAGACATTATTTGACATAAAAAGCTTTACAATAAGCTCCCACAAAAAATCAAAATAATTTATAATACACCATTTTATAAAATAAATTTATAGAAAATTATAGTATAAATTTTCATTTATTTTATAATGTATTATTTAGAAACTTATTATTTTTTATGTAACACAATACTGGCAAAGAGACACTGGATACAAGCTTCAGTACAGATAAACAGCTGGACGACCTTGAAAACAGCTGATTGTAAACTTTCGCGGGTTGTTCCCAACAACAGCCTGAGGGGAAGTAGGTTTTCTACACACGTCTGAACTAGTTACTGCAAATACTCGATTGTATTACGTTATTTTCTGATAATTTTTTTTTATTTTCTTGTTATTACCTATATTATATGCTAATCTGAACCACATTAACCTAACATTGTTTTTTTGTGTTTTACAGGAAAAACTCCCACAAAAAATTAAAAAAACATTTAATACACCAATTTATGAATTAGATTTCTAAAAAATTTTAACATATAACTTAATTTCCTTTAATGCATGTTATTTAAAAACAAATTGTCTTTAAAATAAAAAAAAATCGCGACGAATCACGTGACACGCGCCGCTGTTCGGTGTAGTTGGCGTAATGTCCTTGAGAACAGCTGTTTATAGGCATTCGCGGGATATTCTCATACAAATCGCAGGGGAAGACCAGTTTGTAGACAGATGTGCATCAGTTACCGTAAACACTCAAATACATGACGAATTTTTCCATTCGATATACTATCTCTATAAATAGGGACCAAAAAAATGGTCAAAAAATAAACTTCTATTACGTGTAAAATTACGAAACTTGCTGAGATCATCAACAACATCCAATAGAATGTAAATTAACTTTATTTGAATTAATTCGACCAACGAGGAGTTACGTACGATTATTTAAATTTGCCCGAGTTATCTCGGGACTGGGCAACTCCTAGTGAAAACGTTGCCCGAGTATACTCGGGATTGGGCGTTAAGGGTATACTCTTAGTTGACCAGGGTGTCTATTCGTAGATACCCTATTTTATTTTTAAATTCACCAGGGTGTCAATTCGTAGACACCCTGTAAAAATTCGAAAATTTAAAAATTTTTTGCCAACAGATGCCAGCACTTGACGGTAACGTCTTCTATACTGTCTGTTTCACATATTTGCGTCCAGGTGTCATCTTGTTGACCTATAAAACCATTAGTAAAAATTTTTGAAATTCACTTTAGCGTGTTTGCTCGAAGATCTCTTTGTGTGTTTTACAGGTAAGGCTATATACATTTTCTTTGTTCTTTGTAACTAATATTTCTTTTATTATTTATATAGTTTTATATATAAAATATAGTACTTTAACATTTTTAAGGTATATACAATATAATTTTCGTAATATATTATAAAAAATTTCGATCTTATATCAAATGATATTTTTAATAAATTATTTTATTTTATATCTTTGATTTAGTTATTGTAATTGTATTTATTATAGTTTTAGCTTTATATTGTAACGTATCGTTACATATAGTTTATTTTTTAAAATTAGATTTATCGAATTACAACCGAATTTTATAAATAATATGGCCTCATCTTCGAAAAAATCGAAAATGTCAAAAATTTTAGAAGAATCCGATCTTCAGGATATCGATAACTTTTCCGACACTATTTCAGAGTCAGGCTCTGACCCTGATTTTAGTCTGATGGACGTTTCTGATTATTATGATTCAGAAGAAGAATTGGCCCCTCCAAGCTCCTCTTCAAATCAATTTACTACTACGCAATCAAATGATGACGATGATGATGACTATCAGGAGGTTCTATCTCCAGAGCAACCTACTTCTCTTCCTTTCCCTTTTCAGTGTTAGTTTCAGTATTCAGATTAAGTGGTCAGTATGAGATTAATTAACCCCAGACCCACTGCTTATCTCACATTGGTGTCAGGAGTGGGATATATAAGACACGTTTGTCCGTCTTAGACAGTGTCCTTGGAACGCAAGTTTTGTCCTCAATAGACAGGTTTTCTGAGAAAATTTTGTGAGGCATAGATAGCCCAAAATTACACTAGATAAAGGATTCTAGTATATATTAGCGTTAGAATGGAAGGCAAGAATTGGCGCCCTACACTCAGAGGACAAAATGGTTTAGTCCCCTTGCTGCCTAGTTTTTCGAATCATTGGCGGATATAGCAAAGCTAGCTTCTTCGACAAAAGAACAGATGTTAGCGATAGCAAAATTACGACTAACTGGAATCGCTCGAGAATTCGTTAGAAAGGATAGCAGAAAGAAAGTAGAAGACTATGATGAATTTAAGAAAATTCTGATTGAACGCTTTGAAATAGAACCTTTCCCAATCAGTCTGAACAAATTTTATGCCTGTTTTCAGTGTCTGGATAAGGATGTTCAAACATACACAGTTAGGTTACAAGCCCTTGCAGCAGAAATAGAAATAAGGCATGAAAGAGTAGATGTGAATAATTATTATTGGACTTCACTCCTAATATTATGTAATCAAGTTGAGAAAATTGTCGTCTAGGCGTTAATAAACAACATCTATCGCTACAAACAACAAGCGCTTTCAACGAAACTATTTTTGTCTTCTTCAGGTTAACAGAACAGTTAATATTCTTCAAATTCAAAATTACAGCAACGGCAAACCAGCATTGGAATAAAAACGAAATAGAACAAAAACGGAGAATTTAAAAGATGCGCGCTCAGTGCCGACACGTCGGCACCGAGTGTCAGAACCAAAAACTAATCCAGAGGGAGAATTTCAACCAAGGCTAGCGAGTTTCACGCAATTACTTCAATTTTTAATGGTCATTTTTGGTCTCATCAGAAGACGTAGCAAGTCTATAGAAGACAACCCAGCACGAATAGTAGCCATAACCAAAATGAACTCACAATGACAACAAAGTTATATCCTACTTCCGATCCATCCCATGATGCCAATGCTGCAAATTAAGCACAATTCCTTCGGGACTTGCCGCAAATCAAAAATTTGGGCAACAAAATTAGGAAAGCACATGCTATAGCATAGTTCAGTGCTTCTCAACCACTGTGCCACGGCACTTTAGTGTGCCGTGAAATTTCTGAAGTGTGCCGTTTCCGCGACACAAAGTGACTAAAATCAGAAAACCATGTTCTCCCAAATTTCACGAAGCATGACAGAATGGAAAATGGCCAGCAAATGCTACAAAATTATCGATTTCACAATATAAACTAAATGAAGATAATTTTTTCGATACTTTTTAAAAATTCTAAGAGTTCATTTTCTTTTTTTGATGAACTTGTCGAATCATCATCGTCATATGATTCCAAATGTTACCGGTCGAAATTTCCAAACGCGCCTCTAGCGGGGACTGGCTGAACTGATGCGCATGACTATTACAGTTTTGGAGCAATACCGCAATATCATGTTGTGAAACTTTATTAAAACGGATTCAAAGTAATATATGATATTGTAGTATTGTTTTGTAGCAGTTTCGTGGAACTTCTCCCACCCTGTAGTAAATCACCCAAAATGTGTGAACCCTTGGTCAGGTGTCAGAGGGGTGACAAAACATACGACCATTATGTAAGCGCATTGTCCATCTGATGACCTAATCTTAGATGTGTAAGTCATTTATAGTCTCCCAACAGATATATTTTTATTTTAAAAGAACCTCTTAAAATGGATAAATGGATTAAAAAAAGAAAGTTTAATGACGATAATAGTGTTAGTGATCAGGCGAATGATCCCAAGCCCAGTCTAAGTAAAGATGTTTTCTCTGCCAAAAAATGTAATGTTCATCGTAAGTATAATGACGACTTCTTAAAATTTGGATTTACATCTACAACGGAAAATGATCAAACTGTTCCCGAGTGTGTGGTATGTGGCTGTAAATTGTCAAACAGTGCTATGGTTCTCAGCAAGCTAAAACGTCACTTGCTCACTAATCATCCTTCGCTTGCATCAAAAGACAAAAACTACTTTCAGAAATCATTATCTGCAAGATCCAAACAAGTAAAGGTTTTTGAAAAACAATTTAGTGTGTCTGAAAAAGCTCAGATAGCTTCTTATGAAGTGGCTGAATTAATTGCTCTTAAATTAAAATCTCATAATTTGGCTGAAGAAATTATATTACCTGCATGCCGTAAAATTGTAAAAAGAATGATGAGTGAATCAGCAGAAACTGACATTTGTAAAGTACCACTTTCAAATGACACAATTCATTGCAGGATTATAGACTTGTCCCGAAATATTGAAGAAAATACTGGTAAAACTCTTGTAAATTCCAATTTTGCACTACAAATCAACGAAACAACTGATATTACGGGAAAAGCACACTTAATTGCATTCGTTCGATTCATTCACGAAAATGATATAATTAATCAATTTTTATGTTGTTGCGAATTATCTGATTTTACAACAGGAAAACATATTTTTAATGTTATAATTTATATTTACAAGAAATTAATGTTTCGTGGAATATGTGCATTGGCATTTGTACATACGGTGCTCCGGCTATGACTGGATCTGTAAAAGGATTTTTAGCACATGTAAGGGAACATAATGCAGATATGTTAGTTACCCATTGTTTTTTGCATCGGGAAACACTCGTTACAAAACGATTACCATCAGAGTTGAAAATAGTGCTGGAACAATGTGTTAAAATGATTAATTATATAAAATCAAGACCATTGCAAAGTCGCCTATTAGTCAACTATGCCAGGCTATGCAGTCTAAATACGAATCGTTGTTATTGCACACGGAAGTTAGGTGGTTGTCCAGAGGGAAGGTTTTATCTCGCGTGCTTGAATTAAAAGACGAGATAAAGTTATTTTTTGAACAAGATAATAATGATTTTGCTGATTTGTTGGATGACAAAATATGGTGTGCTAAACTAGCTTACTTATCTGATATTTTTGTTATTTTTAATAACATAAATACAAGTATGCAAGGATCAAATGAAAATATTTTAAACTCCATAGATAAATTGTTGGGATTTAAAAAAAAATTACTTTATGGAAGAATAAGGCAAAAGAAGGTAGTTTATAAAAATTTGAGTCAGTTTTAAAAGACTGCTATAAAATTCATAAAATAGTTATTGATCATTTGACAATAGTTGAGCAAAGAATTGTTCATTACTTTCCAAATTTAGACATAAAAAAATTTGATTGGATTCGAAATCCATTTGTGATAAACGACACGTCGGTGTATGAGTTAACTTTGAAAGAAGAGGAGGAACTGATTTCAGTGTGTAATAACCAAGATTTATTTTCAAAACATTCAGAAGAATCAACTAATTCGTTCTGGATTAATCTTAGATACGATTATCTGACAATATCACAAAAAGCTTTAAGTGTGTTATTACAATTTTCCACATCTTATTTGTGCAAACTTGGATTTTCGGCTTTGACCAACATAAAAACGAGAAAGAGATCCAGTCTTTTAAATCTGGATCACAAAATGAAAGTAGTGTTATCATTTTTACGCCCAAATATAAATGAAATTATCAAAAAACACAAATTTCAAATTACATTTAATGCGAAATTTGAGCTTGATCATTAAATAAACATTTTGTTTACTTTGTAATGCAATTTCCTTTTATATTTCATTGAAAATTCTTATCGTATGCTCTTTTTACAAAATATATTATAGGTACATTTCTCAATTAATGAAGTAGAATTTTTTACAATTTATCTTATTGTTAGTGTGCCGCCAAATTTTTAAAGTACTAAAAGTGTGCCGTGACGAAAAAAAATTGAGAACCACTGGCATAGTTTTAGCGTCACGCTATTATCATTTTTTTTGAGAGATTATTTAGTTATAACAATTTCTGTAACATAGATATCTATTATTGTGACTTGAAACTCATGTTGAAGTGAATCAACACGGTGGGTGAACGAACTTTACACACTGAGACTGTCAACACTGCATGTCCGGCATCCAGTGAGGACAATTCTGCAGAAGACAGCCACATTGAGTTACGACCGATGTTCTGACAAGGCTAACATCCAAATCAGCGACATAGTGACCGTCAACCAACAACCGACACCTCTGCTACTAAGAACTGTGATCTACTGAACCAGGTCACTTCCAGTTGTGCTATCGGCACTAAAAATTCAGTTTTTAATGTTACGTGTCAAATTGTTGATGCCGAAATGCGAAATTTTTGTCAATCCAACTTTTGATAACTTTATTGGGAAATTTTCTATTTTAGTCATAAGAATAAGGTAATCCCCATGTCGGTCTGAAGAAATTTAATACAGAGAGAGTAAATTCGAATGTTAAAATTATACTGTCCAGAAGACATATAATTTTAAAGAAAACGGAAAGTAGTGTGAGCCTGAGGGTTTTGAGGACGTAAATTTTTGAGTTTAACATATTTTTACATCAGAGGATAAAAAAATAAATTATCGCAAGTTATAACAAAAATAGATTGGATGTCGAATCTTACACATCCACGAGGGAGGAAGGAAGAAAATCAAGTCATCGTCCGTTTGTTAATTAGTCATTGTGCACATGCAAATTAGTCAGCATAACGAGTGAAAGACCTGTTGGCTCGGTCAACGATGATTGTCACAGGAAGTTCAGAGCGATCGTCCCCTCAGTCCGACCATCAAAAAAGTCTGATTACAAGTGTCTCCAGTCCTGATCCTGTCCGAAAAGAAGCTGGTAAAAACATTTATTTATTTATTTAATTAGACATACTAGGCAGAGCCCATGATGCAGGGTATACAATAATTCGTTACATGTACATTACAAAACAAAATCACAATCCATCCATTATTACAGAGAAAATTAACATATACATAAATCAAAACGAAACCAATTATACAAGTATTATTATAAACATCAAAAATAAATATCTGAANGATAAAGTTATTTTTTGAACAAGATAATAATGATTTTGCTGATTTGTAGGATGACAAAATATGGTGTGCTAAGCTAGCTTACTTATCTGATATTTTTGTTATTTTTAATAACATAAATACAAGTATGCAAGGATCGAATGAAAATATTTTAAACTCCACCAATAAATTTTTCGGATTTAAAAAAAAATTACTTTATGGAAGAATAAGGCAAAAGAAGGTACAGTCAACCCCCCTATAAGATATAGATACGTTCCAATTTATTAGGAATCCGATTTCTCACAAGTCGTTCCAATCACAGCCCGACACGTGTGAAGTTTACAAACTACGGCTGTTTGAAAAATTTTCTTCCATAAAATTAATCGATTCTACACTAATCCGACTCAACATTTCCAAAATACGTAATTTTTTCGTAGTTTTATAGGAATTGTAATTATAGGGACCGTAATTATAGGGGGGTCGACTGTAGTTTAGAAAAATTTGAGTCAGTTCCAAAAGACTGCTATAAAATAATTCATAAAATAGTTATTGATCATTTGACAATAGTTGAGCAAAGAATTGTTCATTACTTTCCAAATTTAGACATAAAAAAATTTGATTGGATTCGAAATCCATTTGTGATAAACGACACGTCGGTGTATGAGTTAACTTTGAAAGAAGAGGAGGAACTGATTTCAGTGTGTAATAACCAAGATTTATTTTCAAAACATTCAGAAGAATCAACTAATTCGTTCTGGATTAATCTTAGATACGATTATCTGACAATATCACAAAAAGCTTTAAGTGTGTTATTACAATTTTCCACATCTTATTTGTGCAAACTTGGATTTTCGGCTTTGACCAACATAAAAACGAGAAAGAGATCCAGTCTTTTAAATCTGGATCACAAAATGAAAGTAGTGTTATCATTTTTACGCCCAAATATAAATGAAATTATCAAAAAACACAAATTTCAAATTACATTTAATGCGAAATTTGAGCTTGATCATTAAATAAACATTTTGTTTACTTTGTAATGCAATTTCCTTTTATATTTCATTGAAAATTCTTATCGTATGCTCTTTTTACAAAATATATTATAGGTACATTTCTCAATTAATGAAGTAGAATTTTTTACAATTTATCTTATTGTTAGTGTGCCGCCAAATTTTTAAAGTACTAAAAGTGTGCCGTGACGAAAAAAAATTGAGAACCACTGGCATAGTTTTAGCGTCACGCTATTATCATTTTTTTTGAGAGATTATTTAGTTATAACAATTTCTGTAACATAGATATCTATTATTGTGACTTGAAACTCATGTTGAAGTGAATCAACACGGTGGGTGAACGAACTTTACACACTGAGACTGTCAACACTGCATGTCCGGCATCCAGTGAGGACAATTCTGCAGAAGACAGCCACATTGAGTTACGACCGATGTTCTGACAAGGCTAACATCCAAATCAGCGACATAGTGACCGTCAACCAACAACCGACACCTCTGCTACTAAGAACTGTGATCTACTGAACCAGGTCACTTCCAGTTGTGCTATCGGCACTAAAAATTCAGTTTTTAATGTTACGTGTCAAATTGTTGATGCCGAAATGCGAAATTTTTGTCAATCCAACTTTTGATAACTTTATTGGGAAATTTTCTATTTTAGTCATAAGAATAAGGTAATCCCCATGTCGGTCTGAAGAAATTTAATACAGAGAGAGTAAATTCGAATGTTAAAATTATACTGTCCAGAAGACATATAATTTTAAAGAAAACGGAAAGTAGTGTGAGCCTGAGGGTTTTGAGGACGTAAATTTTTGAGTTTAACATATTTTTACATCAGAGGATAAAAAAATAAATTATCGCAAGTTATAACAAAAATAGATTGGATGTCGAATCTTACACATCCACGAGGGAGGAAGGAAGAAAATCAAGTCATCGTCCGTTTGTTAATTAGTCATTGTGCACATGCAAATTAGTCAGCATAACGAGTGAAAGACCTGTTGGCTCGGTCAACGATGATTGTCACAGGAAGTTCAGAGCGATCGTCCCCTCAGTCCGACCATCAAAAAAGTCTGATTACAAGTGTCTCCAGTCCTGATCCTGTCCGAAAAGAAGCTGGTAAAAACATTTATTTATTTATTTAATTAGACATACTAGGCAGAGCCCATGATGCAGGGTATACAATAATTCGTTACATGTACATTACAAAACAAAATCACAATCCATCCATTATTACAGAGAAAATTAACATATACATAAATCAAAACGAAACCAATTATACAAGTATTATTATAAACATCAAAAATAAATATCTGAATGCCAAATATCCAAATATAAACATATAACATAATAACAAAAAATCATCATGGGGAGAACTATCCAACCGAAATCATCATTATATGAAAAAAAACATTAATTACACCCACCTATAAAAGAAAAAAAATTCAATTATCTTATTCAAAATGTGGATACTCTCCCAACACTTCTTAGCCACAAGCACACTTTTAAGGAAAAAACAAATGCCACCTTTCAGCAAAAACGAATACTCCAATATGCAAAATAAACAANAAGAAAAAAAATTCAATTATCTTATTCAAAATGTGGATACTCTCCCAACACTTCTTAGCCACAAGCACACTTTTAAGGAAAAAACAAATGCCACCTTTCAGCAAAAACGAATACTCCAATATGCAAAATAAACAACGATGTACGTCACTCCGTACAAGGGGTCACTAAAACAAAAATCAACAAAGATTACCTAAAAAATAATTTAATCTTTTGAACAAAATTAATTAAATCCAAATTACTTAAATTAGTTATAAGTTCCAAAAAATTCTCCAACAGAATAATAGAACTTCCAAACACACTTTCCCGAATTTTTTCTAACTTAGAGTTAGTTAGTTAGTTAGTTAGGGTTTATTCGCACAAGAACCATATAGGCCAAGCTGCGCCATGTCAAATGGTATAAATAAATAAATAATGTAAAATATTAAATATAAATAAATAAAGTAATAAATAACAAAACCAATAACAAAAATATATAACTGTACACATCTATATAATAAGAAGATATAAATAAATAATCAGATTTGTTTATAATTACAGTATTAGTAACTTTCAAAAAGTTAAATAATTTATCACGATTTGGCCTCTGGCCCAAAATCTCTTGAAAACTTGCATTTCCAAAATGCTGTCTACGAATTCTCTCAGAGGCAATGCAGTTGCATAGTATGTGTTTTACACTTAGAAAGCAGTTGCAATACTTACATTCTGGCTGATCTTCACCCTTCAAAAAGTATTGATGAGTCAACCGGGTATGCCCACTTCTCAAGCGAGTAAGAATAACTTCAAATCTCCTGTCAAACTGTTTATTACGTGTCCAATTTTCTTTCATTGGTTTAATCTCGTGTAGTTTATTGTGGATTTGTGCATTCCACATGTTTTGCCATTTCTCTGCTAGTCGATTTTTAACTACTAGCTTCAAATCACTTCCTTCGATAGGCATTTCATGCTGTGAAGGAATAGCTGCCTTTGCAGCTGCATCAGCTTCTTCGTTCCCTCTTATTCCGACGTGTCCTAATATCCAACGAAATTTTATAGAGAGATTCCTCGTAAGAAGATGGCAAATCAGATTATGGATTTTAATCACTATAGAGTGAGAACTAGGTTCACACGAGATCAAAGCCTAAAGTGTACTAACTGAGTCAGTGTAAATTACACAGCAACGATGACCTTTCCTATTTATATATTTTAAGGCTAAATAAATAGCATGCAACTCTGCAGAAAAGATGGAAGAATTCGATGCGATTTGTTCTGCCACGATTTCATCCTGGCAGACGAATGCTGAGCTAACGTAATCATCAGATTTAGATCCATCTGTATAAATAGGAATTAAATCCCTGTCACGATGTTGAATTTCTGCAAAGTGCTGTCTGTAGATGTAGTCTGGAGTGGATTCCTTAAAAAATTGCTTTAAGCTAAGGTCAACACTTATCACAGGAGTTGACCAAGGTGATATACTATAGACCTCTACCTGTGAAATGTTGCTAGTGTTCAGATCAATCGTGCTGCTCACATTCTCCATTCTTATGGCAAATGAAGGGACACTACTTTGGCAAGCTTCAAATAATCTTTTCAGCTGAGTATCTAATACTGTACAATCAACTGAAGATTTGGTAAGAGATTTTTGTTTTATATAAAAAAAAGAGACAACTGTTCCCTCCTGAGAGATAGTGGGGAATCATAAGCATCCATGTACAAACTTTAGACAGAAGAAGTTTGAAATGCACCAGTGCACAAACATAATGCTTGATGGTGAATTGGATCCAGCATCCGAAGAGTAGATTCTCGTGCAGAACCATAAACAATATATCCATAATCCAGCTTGGAGCAGTCAAGGGCCCTATAAATCCCGAGCATCGAAACTTTGTCTGCTCCCCAGGATGAGCAGCGTAGAACCTTTAAAAGGTTCAGAGATTTTAGACATCTACTCTTCAAATTGCGCAAGTGTGGTAAAAACGTCAGTTTAGGGTCAAATAACACTCCCAAAAACTTTGCCTCATTGACCATTGGGATTTCAACCCCATTTAAATGAATTTCAGGGTCCAAGTGCAAACCACGCCTTTGGCAAAAGTGGATGCACGAGGTCTTCTCTGTATTAAAAGTAAAACCATTGGTCTTGGACCAATTGTCTATGCGATTTAGGGAGGTTTGCAGTTGTCTCTCTATAAAGCTCATGTTGCTAGACTGGCAGGAGATCTGAAAGTCATCCACATATAAAGAGTGTTTTACACTGGGAGGAAGACAGTTAGCTATGCTGTTGATTTTGATTAGGAACAGAGTAACACTCAAAATAAAACCTTGAGAGACACCTTCTTCTTGGATGAAAGGCCTAGATAGTGCGTTGCCCATCCTGACTTGAAATCTTCGATTCTGTAGGAAGTTTTTTATAAAAATAGGCAAATTACCCAGCAACCTGAATTTGTACAGATCGCGGAGTATCCCGTATCGCCAACAGCGATCATAGGCCTTCTCTACAGGGTGCTTCAAAAAAATGTATACACACTTTGAACTATTGTAGTTTTCCCGCTCTACAAGGCTAATGTTATATTTCTTCGCCAGGTGGCAGCATAATCGTCCCTCTATGTTATATTATCAGTTGGAATTTGTAATATCAACATGGGGGACGTACGTTTGAGTTTTGAAGAACGTAAGCAGGTTATTAAGTGGTACTGGAAGTTTGAAAATGTAAATGAAGTTCAAAGACAGTGGAGAAGGGAGTATGATACAGAACCACCTTCAANATTTTTATTTCCAAACTGATTTTAACCAGTTCTATAGTAAGGTAACATTCCAATAGACAATATGCAAAGCTTTTTTTTCAGTTTACAGCAGTATTTATTACACAAAATTTAAGTAAAGCTTAACATACCGATCTTGCCCCGGTCTCCCCTAAATTTTGTATTATCTTCATATTTTAATGATAATGTGCCAGTTCTTTATTGATTAAGGTTGAAGGATTTTCATATTTTCACAGAACTTTTTCTATTTATTGAAAGTTTGTCTGAATGTAGATAGTTGTAACCTATTTTTAGTAATTTATGATCTGTAGTTTTTAGATAACTTTTTGCAAACAGATACTGCAAGAGACAAATAATTTGAAAACTTTTTTTATGTGTGATGCACAAGTCTCTATTATTAAATTTTTTGTATCTCTGATGATAGTATCCTTAGCAGTTACCATAGAATTTTCATCGTTTGTACCTTTACTATTCTCTGCTCTTCTCACAGGCAATTACTAAAAATTCGCAAACTGTAAAATTAGATTTTTCCGAGATAAAATCCTTTATAACCGCGAAGTAGTGAAAGACGTATTTTCATTCGGTTGTCGCAAGTTAAGTAGACTAATACCTTCTGTACTTATATTTCTTCTGGCCTGTTCCAAAGAATCCATTGCAAATAGTACCAGTTTTTTTTATCCTACAGTAGACAGCTTATTATATTAATGTAAAACTTCTAAAGTGTTTTAAACGACATTGTATAATATAAAGGTTTTACACTACTTTCAACATTGTTACTATAGATGAAGGTGTTACATTAATAAAATCGACAGAGCTTTGAGGTAAAAGGTAGTATTAGCTCATGTCACATTTTTTAAATAAAAAAACAAGATGTCAATATAACATAACTTCTTCATTAACTGAATATTTCTGTTTGAAAGGATAAATAACATTCATTGTGTAATAAAGTTTGATACATAACATTTTAACTCATGCAGAAATATCGATTCGATTCTCTAATGAAACGTTCAATTTTATTTTGCTGTTTAAATGATTTGTAGTTTAAACATAACCTTTTTGTAACAGATACCGAAGAAATAAAATAATTTGAAAATTCTTGTTACGTGTGAAATACGGATTTATATTATTAAATTATCTATATTTCTGATTGTAAAATTCTTAGCAATTAGCATTGAATTTCTATTTTTTGTACCTTCACAATTCTCGCCCTACCAGAAAAATATAGCATTGTCTTTCTCACAGGCAATTACGTATATTCCTAAACTGTATAAAGAGATTTGTCACAGATTTAATTCATTCAAACTGTTAAGTTGTGAGGTAGGCATTTTCATTTATGCATTTTCATTTGGTTCATGCAAGTTAAGTAGATTAATACATTATGTATTTGTATTGCTTCTGATCTGTTCCAAGAAATTTAGGGGAAGCTGTATAAGCTTTTTTTCTACAGTAGACAGTAGATTATATTAATGTCCCAGATTTAAACTGGCTTAAATGGCATTGTATAATAATAATGTTTAAGAATACTTTCAATATTGTTACTATAAATAAAAGTGTTACTTTAATAAAATCGGCAGAGACTTTGAGGGAAAAGATAGTATCAGCTTATGAGACGTTGTTTCATATATAAAAAACATCAAGTCAATGTAACATAACTCTGTCTGAAAAGCTATATATCAATAACATTCATTGTGTAATACTTTTGATACATAACATATTCACTAGTGCATAAAAATCGATTCCTTTTTCTATTCAAACGTTCAATTCTATTTTACTATTCTAATCTTTTATTAAAAATAATAAATATATGTTGACAAAAGTTTCTTATTTATTTATTTCTCATTTTGATACAGTAAAATAATTAGGAATAAGACGTCTATTGTGCATGATGATGAAACAACTGATCATTTGCCAAAAAAGGGAAAGTTTTCGAAATTAAAGAAATTTTTCCGATTTTTCTTTTGGTATGTATCTTTAACTTATAGGTAGTCTATATATAAATGAATATGTTTATTTGCTATGCACACTTAGGCTATTAGAGAAATCGCTATCAAACTTGGCAGAGATGTTAACATAAATCTAACTTAAATAATGTCGTATCAAATGTAAATAGTGAAAGTCTTAACCAGTGTCTAAAAAAATACAATTTTAGTTAATTAGTTAGTTATCTGATCTAAATTATTAATGTTTCAATGTTCCTCTTTAACACAAAATCCTGTAAAATTATACAGTAGAGCGTCGATTTTCCGAAAGTCAATCATCGGAAAGAATTCCAGTCGGCAAATTTAAATTTTCGCCAGTGCTGTGGCGCTTCAATCTTTGGCTATGTCTTGGGATACTCAAATATTTTACGTTTTTGATACTAAATTAACTTCTAAAGTATAATTTTTTATTATTTTTATATTTTTAAATATATTTATTTTGTTTGTACAAAATAAAAAAATAATTTTTAACGANGTAAACAATACATACAAGTACAGTACAGTATTTTCTGAGGAAACACTCGTACTTATTTTTTAACCCTATTCCCGATAACCCGGCATTTTCACAAACTCGGCCACCCTTCGGTCCACATTAGGCCGAGTTTTCGAGGTTCTACTGTATAAGTCTAAACCAGTGTTTAGAGAACACAATTTTAGTAAATCAGTTGGTTAACTGATCTAAATTTTGCGCGTTAAGACAAAATCCTTTAGAGTTGTAGTCTCACGACACTGCGAAAGCAATAGCATAAATGGATGTATAGAAAGATTATTTAGTAACTTTATGTAATACGAATATTAATTCACAGTACTATTGATATAATTGGATACATTATAGCAGTATCACTAAATCGCTCAATGTGAATTCCTTCCTACATTTTGGATATTTTCAAATATTGACAGTAATGAGGCTTTTCCAAAACCTGCAGACAACGATCTCCATAACAAATAAAGCTAAAAAAATGACGAAAAAATGCATGCTTTATGGCAGTCTGGGATCAGAAAACTTCAAAACATAAGCTTCATTATTTTTATAGTTAGTATTCAAAGACTATACCATAATACAATTCAACTTCAATCACACACATTTTTAACTTCTCACAATATAAACATATTGATTTCAAAATCATTAAAATAATTAACATATTAGAGAAATATCTTTATTACCTTTATTTTATTTTTACAGAAAACAAAAGAATTTCAGAAGATTTTAATCTCTTGTAGAAAGTTACGTTGTAATAATATATTTCCTGTAACTTATAGTTAATTCATATATATTTATAGTCAATTATATTTTTTTTGACTGTACGATTTTATTCATACCTTTCTCTCTAAATATTCAACTAAGATAATAAAAAAATCATAAAAATATTTAAACACACAAGAAAAAATATTGAAATATTAAATTTATAAAAAGTTTAAAATTTAAACTTACAAAAAATGTTTAAAATTTATATTTAATAAAAATTAAAATTTAAAAACATTTATTTTCAGTTCATTTGTTTGATCATGTATAAAGTTATTTTTACATTCATTTGTTGTTTGTGAGTGTTTAGAAAAAGCTTTTTCGTATATATTTCTCGTTATTTCTATATTTATTTGTTATTTGTTAGTGTTTAAAAAAGGTTGTTTGTATATATTTGTCCTTTGTTTCTATTTAAAAAAATTTTTTTTCTATGTATTTGTTGCTTGTTCATATTTAAAAAAAGTTATTTTTATATATATTTCTTATTTGTTAGTGTTTGAAAAAAGATTTTTATAAATTATTTCTCGTGTTTTTATATTTAAAAAATGTTTTTTTTTCTATATAATTGTGAGATTCCGAATTCGGATGTGTTTATATCATCTCATCATAATATCACATTGTAGTTCTACCTTCATTCCACGGTGTCATAAGAGCACAGTACAGCTATACTTTTGTTTAATAACTGTCAACTTTTACAACTGGGAGCTAAACATCTGCTAAGTTCTCAGGCGTAATAACGACGNTTAGTAAATTGTTATTTACTTATTAGTTGTATATTTTACTTAAAAAATTGTTGTTTTATTTATATGTTGTTTATATTCTGTATAAAAAGATATCATTTATTTATTTGTTCAATATTTATATTCAAAAAGAAGTTTGTTATGTAATTATGTATTGATATTATATAATTAAAATGATGTATATTATTTACTTATTAACTACAAATTTGTGAATTTTGTCAACATTTGTTGTATTTGTTATGTATTCTTGTATTCTAAATTTGTATTTAAATAAATAATATTGTAAAACGCAGGGGAAGTTGGAAAAGTATCCCCTAGCTGGCCACAGGTCGGTGACCTACTTTCTTGTCAAAGATGACGTTACGTTCAGTTACGCGCCACGCGAGTGGAAGAGAGTCGGAGGGGTCGACGATAAGACGTTGGCAAAGTCGAGTAACGACACCATTTAAAAACAAAACAAGAGTTTATTAAACTAACTAACTAAAAAAAATTTACACAAAACTCCTTTAACTTCGCGTATGAGAGAGAGAGTTCACAATAATATTTCATACCTTTGAGATAATATCGGATGGATACTTCTGACTTAAATTTCTGAAAGGCGGTGCGAGGTGTGGCACAAGATGGAGTAGGTCTGCAATGGGGAAGACTTCGATGACCGACTTCGTCGTTGTTCGTTCGATTGGCGACTCCCCCTAATGAAGAAGGAGGAGGGCTTTTATACGTTTTGTGATTGGAAAATTCGTCATGTGACCATTTGTTTTAGCAGGTGTGGGGTTAAAGGTGGTCCCGAGCTGCAATAAATCGTCGAAGTTGGACTTCAATCGTAAACATTGTCTTGCAGCAGACGGATGCTATTGTTAGATGATCAAATGTTTACGTTAAAGGAGAGAATTGTAACTTGATACTTAATATGTTTATATAAGTGAGATAGTTGATTTTGTTTTTCTGACGATGGGGATTTTTTCACAGTAAGGTGACAAATTTATTCATAATATGTTAAAGTTGTTTAAAATTTAAAAGAAAAAAAAAATTGGGTTGCACAAGGGTCGGATCTCACAATATGTAATATTTTACTGTTAATAAATTATATTTATTAAATTAATTGTCTAGAATAAAAGTCTCTGAATAAATTATTAAATCATTTTTTCTAAGAATATTATATAAAGTGACTCTATAAGGTTGTTATAACTTTAAATGTAAAGAAAAATTACTATAAAAAATTAAAAATATTGTGTTTGAAATAATTTATCTTTACTGATCAGTTATGAGTTAAAATTATTGAATATTTTTAATTAAAATATTAATAAAATATCTGTTTTATGTCATTTGAAATTAAAATAAAAAAGAAGTTTGCTGCGTGACGTTATAAATTATTTTTCGAATATTTAGGATCAATACAGTACCCTATAACACAGTAGATTCATTTTGTATTTTATGAAATTCATGTTGTATGAGTGCTTCATTACATAAGCTAATCACAGCCTGGCATGTACGCAGTTTACGCACTATAGCTGGTTGAAAAGTTTTCTTTTATAAAATTAATCTATTCCAGACTAATTTGTTTCAACATTTCCAAAATAAATATAATTTTTTGGGAATAATCCAAATAATCTATGCTATAAACCAAAAATTGTAAGATTACTTACCGAGTGTGTACCGTTCGACGATGCCATTGCTTAAAGTCGTTTTTGCCGTTGAGCAGCGCATCGAATGGGGGCGCGCATGTTTTCTTATGAATTATTATTCTGCGAAAAATTTGCATAACTTTAAAAACATCATTAATATAAATATACTTTTTATGTACATTAAATAATAAATGGTTTTTACTAGGTTTGCAGCTCGTTTAAACTCACCGGTTTGTGCAATATTTGCTATTGGTCCATATTCGACCAATTCTGTCGCGACACGAATCGGCGATGACGTTTTACCGTGTTACACATGTCTCTTTTAGCGTCTTTATACGAATACGTTCGCAATTTTTGGCCACGATATATTAATCCGCATTATAGGAACCCGTGTTATAGAGGTCTACTGTATATACTGTTAAAAAGTTCAAAATGTACAGTACATATAAAATTTTAATAAAAAATACATATAATTACAAAATGTACTGTAAAAAAAGAAATTGTATTCACACAAAATAAAAATAAATTCGATGTGATTTTTTACATTGCTTTTATTATAATATTGTCAATATCTGCTTTTATGATACTAGTATTAATTCTAAGAAAGTTAGGTTATTCGGGATCACTCAACCTATTTTTTTCAGCAGTTTTCATATTTTTCAACAACGAAAAAATTGTTTTCTACAGTATGGACTCCCCCATATTATAACAGTTTTCTAAATAAATTGACAATTTTTTAAAAATTTATTGATAAATTTAACTGTTGTATAAAAATAACAAAAGAAATTTTTATGATAAGTTTATAAAGCAACAGTTTAATGTAAATTTTCAGATTATGTGGCCAAAACTATCAATAAATTAATTATCAACAAATAATGTAATTGATAAGTAGATTACTGAAAACGTTGTAAACTTTCGAGTCTCAACTGGACCAAACAAACCGTTGAATAAGCAATTTAAATCGAATTACTGTTTTCTCCACAGTAGCTTTTAGCATATCACGAAAAATTTTAGTTACTTTCAGAAAATTTTGGATGCCACATTGAACATGCTTTGTAACACGTTTTAGAAACGATTAAAAACATTTTCAACCGATGTTTTCATATCTTATTTCGTTTATAAAAATTGCATACAGCGCCATTCACCGATGGTAATAAACAATTATTGCGAAAAATAAAATCCCATTATTCCCTGTAAACTATTACCAATTTTGATATCATTCTATCTAGTAGTTTTTTTCTTTTACGCCATTTAAATGTGGAAGTACAGTCGACCCCCCTATAATTACGGTCCCTATAATTACGATTCCTATAAAAGTGCGAAAAAATTGTGACGGTATCCGTAAAAAAAGGTAAAAAACTCCTATAATTACGTAAAACGTCATCGGGCAGCAGAACTACTTTTCCGTCGTCCATAGCGCCACGCTACAAAGAGATTTCTATCGTCTGGACAGTATTATATAAATTATATATAAATCAGGTACTGTATATATAATTATATATAAACTTAATTTATTGTAACTTTATTATAATTATATATATACTTTCCTCCGTGTAGCGCCACGCTACAGAGAGTTTCGGCTAACTATCGTCTGTATAGTATGTAAAATAGGTACCGTAATTCTAATATAGTACTGTAATTTTATACATTTCTTGTGAAAGAAACATTTCTTATTCAACGGCGATTAAAATTATTTATATTAATGATGTTTCCAAAGTTCAACGAAGTTTTTGAAAAAAAATAAGTTATTAGAAATCGGCTGTTATATGCTGAGCTGTTCTGCGACGAAAACAAGCTTTAGCAATGGCGGTGCACGCTCGGTAAGTAATCCTACAATTTTTTGTTTATAGCGTAGTTTATACAGATTATTTCCAAAAAAATATACGTATTTTGGAAATGTTGAGTCGGATTAGTCTAGAATCGATTAATTTTATGGAAGAAAACCTTTCAAACAGCCGTAGTCCGTAAACTTGATACGTGTCGGGCTGTGATTGGAACGACTTGTAAGAAATCGGATTCCTAATAAATTGGAACGTATCTATATCTTATAGGGGGTCGACTGGTA
>NW_019384693.1:604450-620381 GCF_000671375.1 Centruroides sculpturatus | reverse complement strand
CGAATATTTAGGATCAATTCAGTACCCTATAACACAGTAGATTCATTTTGTATTTTATGAAATTCAAGTTGTATGAGTGCTTCATTACATAAGCTAATCACAGCCTGGCATGTACGCAGTTTACGCACTATAGCTGGTTGAAAAGTTTTCTTTTATAAAATTAATCTATTCCAGACTAATTTGTTTCAACATTTCCAAAATAAATATAATTTTTTGGGAATAATCCAAATAATCTATGCTATAAACCAAAAATTGTAAGATTACTTACCGAGTGTGTACCGTTCGACGATGCCATTGCTTAAAGTCGTTTTTGCCGTTGAGCAGCGCATCGAATGGGGGCGCGCATGTTTTCTTATGAATTATTATTCTGCGAAAAATTTGCATAACTTTAAAAACATCATTAATATAAATATACTTTTTATGTACATTAAATAATAAATGGTTTTTACTAGGTTTGCAGCTCGTTTAAACTCACCGGTTTGTGCAATATTTGCTATTGGTCCATATTCGACCAATTCTGTCGCGACACGAATCGGCGATGACGTTTTACCGTGTTACACATGTCTCTTTTAGCGTCTTTATACGAATACGTTCGCAATTTTTGGCCACGATATATTAATCCGCATTATAGGAACCCGTGTTATAGAGGTCTACTGTATATACTGTTAAAAAGTTCAAAATGTACAGTACATATAAAATTTTAATAAAAAATACATATAATTACAAAATGTACTGTAAAAAAAGAAATTGTATTCACACAAAATAAAAATAAATTCGATGTGATTTTTTACATTGCTTTTATTATAATATTGTCAATATCTGCTTTTATGATACTAGTATTAATTCTAAGAAAGTTAGGTTATTCGGGATCACTCAACCTATTTTTTTCAGCAGTTTTCATATTTTTCAACAACGAAAAAATTGTTTTCTACAGTATGGACTCCCCCATATTATAACAGTTTTCTAAATAAATTGACAATTTTTTAAAAATTTATTGATAAATTTAACTGTTGTATAAAAATAACAAAATAAATTTTTTATGATAAGTTTATAAAGCAACAGTTTAATGTAAATTTTCAGATTATGTGGCCAAAACTATCAATAAATTAATTATCAACAAATAATGTAATTGATAAGTAGATTACTGAAAACGTTGTAAACTTTCGAGTCTCAACTGGACCAAACAAACCGTTGAATAAGCAATTTAAATCGAATTACTGTTTTCTCCACAGTAGCTGTTAGCATATCAGGAAAAATTTTAGTTACTTTCAGAAAATTTTGGATGCCACATTGAACATGCTTTGTAACACGTTTTAGAAACGATTAAAAACATTTTCAACCGATGTTTTCATATCTTATTTCGTTTATAAAAATTGCATACAGCGCCATTCACCGATGGTAATAAACAATTATTGCGAAAAATAAAATCCCATTATTCCCTGTAAACTATTACCAATTTTGATATCATTCTATCTAGTAGTTTTTTTCTTTTACGCCATTTAAATGTGGAAGTACAGTCGACCCCCCTATAATTACGGTCCCTATAATTACGATTCCTATAAAAGTGCGAAAAAATTGTGACGGTATCCGTAAAAAAAGGTAAAAAACTCCTATAATTACGTAAAACGTCATCGGGCAGCAGAACTACTTTTCCGTCGTCCATAGCGCCACGCTACAAAGAGATTTCTATCGTCTGGACAGTATTATATAAATTATATATAAATCAGGTACTGTATATATAATTATATATAAACTTAATTTATTGTAACTTTATTATAATTATATATATACTTTCCTCCGTGTAGCGCCACGCTACAGAGAGTTTCGGCTAACTATCGTCTGTATAGTATGTAAAATAGGTACCGTAATTCTAATATAGTACTGTAATTTTATACATTTCTTGTGAAAGAAACATTTCTTATTCAACGGCGATTAAAATTATTTATATTAATGATGTTTCCAAAGTTCAACGAAGTTTTTGAAAAAAAATAAGTTATTAGAAATCGGCTGTTATATGCTGAGCTGTTCTGCGACGAAAACAAGCTTTAGCAATGGCGGTGCACGCTCGGTAAGTAATCCTACAATTTTTTGTTTATAGCGTAGTTTATACAGATTATTTCCAAAAAAATATACGTATTTTGGAAATGTTGAGTCGGATTAGTCTAGAATCGATTAATTTTATGGAAGAAAACCTTTTAAACAGCCGTAATCCGTAAACTTGACACGTGTCGGGCTGTGATTGGAACGACTCGTAAGAAATCAGATTCCTAAAGAATGGAACGTATCTATGATCTTATAGGGGGGTAGACTGTAATTATAAAGACCATGTATTTCAGACATAATCACGTATCATTTACACATGTTAATTCTATAAGTAGAGATTGTATGTGTAATATTAGTTCGATAAAATGAATTTTAGCAGTTTCTTCAAGAAATTATAAAACATTCAAATGGTTTACGTTTTATGACAGTTTAGTTTAGTTAATCAAGTTTTAGTTAATTAACTGCGGATTTAAGTAAAACGTTTAAAATATTTCAGAACATTTCAATTGATTATCGACTGGTGTCGATAACTCAAACACGAATACAAAGGAAACTTGTACGAAGTAATTTCCATTTAACAAATTTCAAAGCACAGTTTGCAATTTACTTGGCAGTAACTTATGCAATATCCATACATTCGAATGAAAGACTAATTTATGTTTAAAAAATTATCGAAAAATTATTTTAAAAAACAAGTAATAATATTTAATAGTTTAACTAACGAAAAATTAATTATAATTAATGGTTACTCTAACATATTGAATATATTTTTAATTAGTGTAATGATACTGTGGATTCTCACAAATGATGCTGTTAAACACTTAAATAGAAGGCAGTTTTCCATTAGAAGTCACACCGCGTGTTAATGTTATTTTTTCAGTAATAAAGCAAATTTCAAAAACACTTAAAATTGAATATTCATAAAAAATAATATTTATACTTATGAATAACTTCAACCTTTAAATTATGAATAAAAAAGAATTATTGAAACAAAGGAAAGCTTATCATCATTATTATTCATCAATATTCACCAAATATTATACATCAATTTGGAATTGTTGTAAAGCTGCGAAAAAATTAAAAAGAAGTTCAAAGAAAAAGAAAATTTTACGAACCGGTTGATGTAAAAGAAGACGATGCATTAAAATTGAAACATGTTAATAGGGCCGATGTATTTATTGCTCGTTGGTTATTTGCTTTCGATTTTCATATTTATTGTCGAATTAATATTTTATTACGGAAAAATCTGTTTATCTCGCAGATAGACAAAGAATTTTCGAAATTATATGCGTTTAAAAATTGGAAGATTTAAAAAAAAAAAAACAAAAAATAAGTTTTCAAATCGTAATATTAATATATTGTTAATATAATTGTCGATGATGCCAATTTCCTATTTCTAGTAATTCTTTAACGTATATTGTTTTCTGTACAAATGTGGTTTTAGTGACAAACAACACAACTTTGTAGAATTTAAAACTACAGTAGAGCGTCATTTATCCGAAAGCTGGTTATCCGAAACGTCCGTTATTTGAAAGCATTCCAGTCGGCAAATTTAAATTTTCGCTAGTGCTGTAGCGCTGCAATCTTCGGCTATTTTTCGGTCTACTCAAATATTTTACGTTTTTTGATACTAAATTAACATCTGAAGTATAATTTTTTATTGTTTTTATATTTTTCAATAAATTTATTTTGTTTGTACAAAATAAAAAAATAATTTTTAACGATAGAATAGTCTTCGTTAGGCTTAACATCGACGAAAATTCAACGCGAAGCGACACGCAACGGAGAGAAATTTCAACATGGAATAAATTAATATATTTTTTCGTACATGATTCGTTATCCGAAAAATATGTTATCCGAACCCCCCAGTCCCCAATTGATTCGGATAAACGACGCTCTACTATATTCGTTTCTTAAATGTTAGCTATTGAAGTTTGGTTAAAATATTTAGTGTAGATTTACTAAAAGTACAATACTTTAGTACTGAATTTACATTATCTACTATTCATTGTTTAATGTATTCATTAACGTTATTTTAGGGTTTTCACTCTTAAACAGTATATTTATGTCTTGAGTTTAATAAACGATATCTTATATTTTACAAGTAACAAGCACTGTATAATCTTCGGATTACTTTAAGAGTGTGCATATTCATATAGATAAAGCAGCTGGCAATAACACAAAATGTACAGTACAACAATATCTGCACCAACATGGCTCGCGTATAACTTAACATTTGAAAAAAATACTAGAAAATTCTGTAATCCTCTATTTTTGTTAATTCGTCTTAACTATCATCAATGAGTGACAAATAAACGAACTTCTACTGTATTTTAATATAGTTTGCTTTTTACTTATATATTACTTATATTAAGTTAAACAAATTGTATGAACTTTGCAATAATATCATTTTGTTTTTTATATCTGTCATTCAAGAATATCTTTGATATACTGTACATTTAATAAAGTACTCTACAGAGTTTATTGTAGATAGTTATATAGTCCTATATTAATTTTTTTTATTATATGATTCATATAAAATATGGATTGCATAGTAATTATATACATAAAGAATATCAAACAAAATAAAATTATATAAAATATACTAAGGTTTAAAAAATTAATTTACCTAGTGTAAATGGAGAAAGTATTTACCTAAATGACTTTTCCATCGAACAACAGAAACTGGATTACCTGTAAATAAATATAATTACGAAAATTAATGTTTATAATATATAATAATATATAGAAATAAACTTTTTAATCACATTTAAAGTTATCTAAAATTAAAATAGAGCTTTTCTTTATGCAAATTACGTTAAATAACCGACGTGTGTATTTGCTTGTAGGTGCTGGAAGACAAAGAAAATTGTTCGTATCAATCGAAAGAAATTGAAAGTAGTTTTTATTCTGTAAGTATCTCAAATATTTTAAAATTAGAATATCTTTTATAATTAAAAGTTTGTATTGTTATAAGTGAAATTACAATTATTAAATGAATAGTATCTTAGAAAAACGAAATTAAACCCTCGGAGAACGCCTAAATTTTTTATTACTTATTTCGATATTAAATTTTAATTTGATGTCGATTTTGTTAACGTGAATTCAATATTTACAATGCTAATTTCTAAATTTAGATAGATGTAGTTGGATACAATGCCTGATAAGTATTCTTATTTTGAATTAATTATCGGCCGCAGTTTGCTCTATTAATACAATAATGTAAACAATTGCATTTAAAAATTTATATTTTTAGTTATATGAAGAATAATTTAAATGATTTCGTTACATGCTAAGGTAATCTAGTAATTCTGATTAGTGAAGAATTTTCTGTATGAAGTGTTACACGAATATCTATAAACTAAAATTAAAAATGAAGGTAAATTACAGGGTGGTAGTTATAAAGCTGTGATACTCAGAAAACTTTGTAGCCCTAACAAATAAACCAAACTATGCCAATAAGCTAATTTAGTTATAAAAATATATCATTACATAATAAATGGCGCTACAAACAAAACTCTAAAATGACACAAATTTAAGGAGCAATTTTCTATTTCAGTAATTTTGGTAAAAATTGACATGGCAGCAGTTTCAGACTATATAAGATGGGCCGAAAGTCACTTTTCCATGTAAAAATGAAATAACTTCTTAATGTTTAATTATTTCCTAAGTTTCTTTATAACATTTTAATGTACACATCATAGANAAAGTAGTTTTTATTCTGTAAGTATCTCAAATATTTTAAAATTAGAATATCTTTCATAATTAAAAGTTTGTATTGTTATAAGTGAAATCACAATTATTAAATAAATAGTATTTTAGAAAAACAAGATCAAAACCGTAAACAACGCCTAAATTTTCTATTACTTATTTAGATTTTAAGTTTTGATTTGATATCGATTTTGTTAACGTAAATTTATTACTCTCAATGCTAGTTCCTAAATTTAAATGGATGTAGTTGGATGAAATGTTTGATCAGAATTCTTATTTTAAATTAATTATCGGCCGCTTTTTGCTCTATTAATACAATAATGTAGACAATTGCTTTTAAAAATTTATATTTTTAGTTAAATGAAAAATAATATAAATGATTTCGTTACATGCTAAGGTAATCTAGTAATTTTGATTAGTGAAGAATTTTTTTGTATGAAGTGTTACACGAATATCTATAAACTATAATTTAAAATGAAGGTTAATTACAGGGTGGTTTTTATAAAGTTGTGATACTTAGAGAACTTTGTGGCCCTAACAAATAAACCAAACTCTGTGAATAAGCTAATTTAGTTATCAAAATATATATTTACACAATAAATGGCGCTACAAACAAAACTCTGAAATAATGCAAATTTAAGAAGAAATTTTCTATTCAAGTAATTCTGGTAAGAATCGACGTGGCAGCACTTTGAGACTATATAGGATGGGCCAAAAGTCACTTATCCATGTACAAATGAAATAACTTCTTAAAGTTTAATTATTTTTATAGTTTCTTTTTAACATTTTAATGTACACATCATAGAGATTTTTGTAATCATCTGTAAAATTACTTTTTCTTTTCTTCTTCACAATAGCAAACTATTTCTATGGTAAAGTGACTTTTGTACTACAACATAATATGCGTCTACTTTCAAACCTATGTTTATTCACAAATAAAACTAAACTATTAAATATAAAGATTATTATATTTTTATACATATATATCCTGAAGTTAGGAATTGTCGACAAAAAAATTTATGCTAAAACGTGTAAATTACTATTAGTATATGTAGTTATTAATTAACTGTAATTTAAGGAAATATTGCAATATAAATGAATTTCTCTAAAATACAGTGTTTTCTTTGTAGGTGTTAATAGACAGAGATAGTAGAATGACCTACGAATGCGAGATTTGTGATAAGTCGTTCGCTAATAAACAGAATTTAAGTTGTCATATGAGAATCCATACAGGAGAAAAACCTTACAAATGTGAAACATGTAATAAAAGTTTTGCTCGTTCGAGCACTTTAAAAGGTCATCTTAGAATTCACACGGGAGAAAAACCATACAAATGTATAACATGTGATAAATGTTTTACTCAATTAAGCACTTTAACTAATCATCTCAGAACCCACACGGGAGAAAAACCATACAAGTGTGACCATTGTAATAATTGTTTTACTCGCTCGAGCACTTTGAAAAATCATCTTAAAACCCACAGAGTAGAAAAGTCATAAGTGCATAACATAATAAATGTTTTGCTCATTCGTGCAGTTTTAAGTGTCATTTCATCATCTATATGGCAGAAACACTCTACAAATGTAAAATATGTTATAAATGCTATCCTAAAGAATGGATATTACATTGTCATTTCAGAAGACATCTCAGAGAGACTCTAAATAAATATGAAATACCCAATCAAAATTTTTCTACTGGAATGAAAAAATGTGACAATACGACGACTTATTCAAATGTAATTTTCAGCGATTGTGTTAGCAGCAGTCGTCGTTTCGCAAAACAAAATCGTTTAATTCAGCATTTTTTTACTCATTCTGAATGTAGACTATTCAATTGTTTCGTGTGTAATTGTCAATTTTAAACTAAAGCTGACCTGGATGCTCATCGTATAATGATCGATTTATACCCATTTAATTGCATTATTTGTTTTCAAGCTTTCTGCAACCACAAGGCTTTAGAAGAACACAAAACAATACAGAATTCATTACTCAATTCGCATTACCATTGCAATATATACAATGTAACATTTCCTGAAGACAAAAATTATGAATATAATATACAAATAATATATTTTTTCAACAAAATTTATTTTAATTTTAGTTGTAAAATTTCGATTGAAAATATGTCAACAAAAAGTTTATTAAAAATTTTTAAGTATTTTAAATTGATTTTAAAATAAAGTTTATTGTGAAAATAATTAATTTCTTGCATTTATTTCTATTTAATACATATTAATTAAATAACATTCTTATTTGGATATCTTTATAATAACACTAGTGTACAGTATATTTATTAATTAATCAAAACTTTTCGACAGGCTTGGCATGTCATTTCTCAGGATCCAATTATTAGCGAGGTTAAGGCGAAAACGTGTCTGTCAGACGTTCACGTTTTATAAATCTGATATCCATGTTAGTATGAAATATAACATATTAAAATGTATATGAAGAAAATAAGACAGAGGACAAGTAATATACAAAGACACAAACAAGAACAATAATAATTAAAATGTTTATTTTAAATGATTATCTAAACGGTTATTGAATAAATAGATTGAAAACTTAGAAAATGTCAAACAAACAAAATCAACGGATAAAGAGAAAAATTTCGTTAAACTAAGGCATGTACCAAAGTTATTTGAAAGAATTAAAAAACTAGCAAGAAGTAGAATTAATTTTCTTAATTATAGCAGAAGCAGCAGAGAAAAATGGAATGTGCAAAGGGACAGATACATGCGAGAAAAAAGTTAAAATGTTGCAATGTTAATGGCAGTGGTAGTGCAGATATATAAAAATTTCGATGGGAATTATTTTCTTTAATAGATAATTTATTGGCTGCACAGAAACGTGAGTACTAATACATTTATTTACACCACCAAAATCTAATTGTAAGAAACTTTACCATTATTAATTAATATAAATGTTTATCAGAGAATATTAATTTTATAGCATTTGGTTTGTCACTTGATTATATTAAAGTAGACAATTAGTGATTATAGTAAAATTTAATCAAACTTGTGTTTAAACAAAAGTAAAGACCAATTGGTTGTAATACCAATAATTCATTTAAGCTTTCTTGACATCATTTCTATAATTTGAAAGTTCTCTCATATAATTTCAACAATTATAAATGACTTATATTTTTTGTCAAACAAATAAATTCATATAATTGAATATCATTTACCATTCACATCTGATTACAATTGTTTATATTAGGGTAGATAGACCTATGCTTAATCCGTAAGCCTATCTGTATACCTCCTGTGATAAATTGTTGTTATTTATATTTAATTAATATTCTTTATATTTTTTATTGTATATGTATATATATATATATATAGTTGTGATTATTACCTATAAAAACCAGTTATTAGTTTGGAAAATATTTTGTTTATTTACATCATATATCGAGTATAAAAACTAAGCCCTAATTAAATAAACTAGCAACGACTTGTTCAACTTTCCCGACAACATTTAAAATTTTGATGGCTTCATCCATTACTATATTTTATTTTAGAACAAATTATATTTTTAACTGTTCTGAAATGGAAATGGCTTAATCTTTAAAGGAAAAATCTTGCGTACTAATTTTAGCATTCGAAATGGTGATTATCCATGACTTGCGTGTATAAATATAATTAAGATTATATAAAATACGCATTTTCTATCAATAGCACCAAATGATGAACAACATGAATACTACTAAAATTTCTTATCCATTAACTCTAGTCTTTCAAGTTTGTGCAGAGAATAGATGCATTAGTATATTAGACATCTATAGCCATTATAAACTTTTAAATAAGTGGATAAGTGCATTAAAAGCTTTTAAATTGAGTCAATATCGTGTAATTAGATAATGACTAAATAAAAACGTTTTATCTTTATGATCATTGCGAAATTAAGATAGGAAATTTATAAACATCAGCACGAATATACTCTATCATTTTTATAGAAGAACCGAAGAAGTAATAACAGTAATCAGTGAAATAATCTAACATGTCATCGTCTTCAGATAAATCTTTTTGCTTGGCGTATATCTTATTTCTAATATTAAATTCAGCAAAATTATTTGGTTTGGACATCTGCATCCCTTGTCAGTGCATCAAGCAGAAAGCAGAAGAAGGAAGAACGAACATTTTATCATTTTTATATAATATTTATAATAGTTTGGTTGAAATATTTCTTTGGACTGTAGTATTTCTGTGCTTCTGTGATAATAAACCTTCAGAAAATACAGAAATTCATATTTGTACAGTGTAAATTTTATTTAAAAAACGTAAATATCGTGTTAATAATGAGATTTAATTTATTAAAAAAATAACATTTTTATTAACTATAAATTTCACTTGAAAGTATAACTGTTATTATAAAATGTAACTTAAATATCAGAAAATAAACCTTTATCATATTTAAATGTATTTTCATAAAACACTTTAAAATATTAAAAATAACATAATTATGCACCGTTTATAAATGATACTTTTCTATAATTGTCAGCAATTAATGTACAAAACACATTTGTAATAAAGATGGTTGATACAGAAATAAATAAATATGCATCGCATATTTTAAAAACTTTCTGTATTTTCACTAAAACAGCTTATGTCACGCGGAAACGCAAGAATTTTGACAACAATAGGTTTTCCATTGTTACGGTTTCTTTGTTGAGTAATTTTGTCAAAGTGGAAAAACGTATTCGAAAAGTTGTGCGAGAATTTTTTGAAGAAAATTGCGTTAAAATATAGGTAAGTAATATTTTGACAGACTACAGAACATACTGTACAAATGTTTTTATAAAAATAGAATTACCGATGTAGAAATTTGTCATTAGGTAATCATAAGCTTCTTAAACTTAATCAACAGCAAAAAACTAGAATAGAAAATTAATTNAAAGATATTTGTAAAAATTTTAAGATATTTAAAGTAAGTTAAAAAGGATTAGAAATTAATTTAAGTGAAAAATCAATTTCGTTTTAGCTTTAGAAAGATAATTATGGTTCTAGAATATCAAAAATTTTATCTACTTTTATCAAAAAGATGGGCATTTATCCAAAATATTTCACAAAAGATGCTAAGAAATATTTTGCCACTTTTAATTGCACAAACAATTTATTTAATATTGTAAATATTATAACATAATTGCATTCATTAATATAGTAACATATTATTCAACAGGGATTCAAGTCATAATTTAAAAGAAATACTTATTTGTATAACGGTAGTTAAAATTAAAACTAACAAATAAAAAATTTGCATTAAAAGAGGGTGCTGCAGCATACCATGTGCATCTTTGAATAAACCCTGTAAAAGGATCCTGCCACTATTGGACAGTTAGAAGGACCTTCAATGCTTTAAAATCTAGCACTAGTTATTGTATTCATAAATGCAAATATATTTTTAATGCCTCCTCCTCCTCCTCAAACTTGTTAAGTTTAGTTATCGAATTAGATTGCTTTCGTGATAAAAATCAGATGCCTGGGAGTTACAGATGCCAAATGGTGATCTTGTAGCATACATTTGTCATCTAACTTTTTGGCTTAATATTACTTGTAACGTCCTCTTCAAAAATTAAAAAATATCAATATAATGCAAGGTTTTGTAACCACACTGTTTGATTTTGCTTTCCTGAAAAGTAACCTGAAAGATTTATAATCAATCCAAGCAAATGTTTTATATCACATTTTTATTTTAAAAGATTTAATAACAAATAGTATTTTTATTTGATATTTAAAATATAAACAGAAAAATAATTCTTCAAAATAGGAATCCTGGATTAAAATCAGTTCTTTATCACATACAATAATAGTAAATAAGACCAAAAAATATCTTTAATTAATTACTCAATACAAATACTATTTTGAGTTATACTATTTATATATTTAGACTTTTCCCCCAAAAAAGCACTGAATATACTTATTATTGATTAAATAAGTACTTGTTTTCTCAAAGTTTCAATCATGTTGACAAATGCCATATTGTTTATTTTTGGCTTTATCTTATCCATCTGAGATATCAATAGAATTAAGAAGAAAAGAATTGATGATTGTTCTTTATTAACATTTATTATTAACTTTTATAATTCTGAAATATTGACAGTTTGATATGGCTTTCAGAAATTATTTGCATTGTTATGTTTACAATGAAACATTTCTTCCATGGCAAATAGCTTGAATAAATGTAGATGAAAATGCTGAAAAACACATTACTGTTCAAAGATGCACACTTCACAACACATGCACAAATGACATGGTTTTTGCATCTTTGATACTCAATAACTTAAAAAATATCCATTTTTGACTTTATGGCTGTAAAGACTTTTAATCAGGAATACACAATATCAAAGATTTAGCCAAAGCAACTGGGACCCATTTCCTATATGATTTGTGCAGGGTCCTTTGTATTTTCACAAAACTTTATTTATTGTTTTGCTATTATCTCTTATTTTAATTTGAGGATATATCATAACATTAAACTGACATTATTTTACTACATGACAAAGACAAATTGAGATCTAAACTTATAGTTTTATAACACAAAAGATCTGTTTTGTGACAATTATAAACTTTTTATTATAATTATATGAAATTTCACATTCTTTTTCTACCTTATTGTGAGATTATACAGTTTCAACTGTATTTCTAGAAATAAAATCAACTTATGATACTAAGCTTAAATGAAATATGATGACTCACTTAATGACTGGAACCAATTTGAAGTGTAAAAGTAGGAGTTTAATGCATTCTTTTTTCTACATTTATTGTTATAATGAATCAATTGTTATTTATTTATTTTCTATAATTTTTTAGTACTCTGTTAGGATTTCTAGTATTCTTTAAACAGAATACATAATGTGTATTTATTTTAAATTAACTTGGTAATTTGGATATTTAAATTTTAAGCTATGTCCAATATCATAACTTGGAAGATAACTACTTACGTGAAATCTCATTACATAATTCATTTAACAGTTTCTCAAATTTGATATGAGCAGTAGTTTTCTTTTCTTCAGGTAATTTTATTTCTACTAATCTGATTCCTTTTTCATCTAACCATGTCTCAAATTTTTTCATTCCTAAATGAAATGTTAAGAAATTATATATAAATATTAGTAATCAGTATNAAGACGACGACAACTAACAGGTCGTATGTTTAGAATCCTTTTGTGAGCTCTCTCTCTCGATCGCGCATTAGCATAGAAAAGGTCGTAGCCTCTAGCTTGTCGCTAAATGGTTGTAATCGAATTTTTTGTATTCGTTTGTTTGAGATTTATTAAATTTACTCTTGTTTTATTTTATAAGAATGTCTCCTCAATTTATTCCGAATTAGATCGAAAACGCGTGTTAATCCGCGTATAATAAGTTTGATTAACTGGTGTCAAGGAATCCTGACGAACGTCTGAACTTCGCAGTTTGGATCAATTAGCGGTTATCGCTCTCCTATGAAATATTTGAGATCAGATCTAGTGATCTGCATCCTAGAGAACTAGTCTTACCGACTAGTGCCCGTAAGTGGCGTAGATTGATCCTGCGTCCTTGGCTACTCTCACACTGGTGTCAGGAGTGGGGTCTCGAGCTTAAGGAAATCCCCTAATAGACTCTCACAAAGTAGATTAATTATAGGTTACTTATAAGATAAAGTAATATGACCGAGGAGAATCCCAGAGGTGCTGTCTTGGGAGCCATGAGTGGCTTTGTCTCTTTATTGCCTGCTTTTTCAGGTGAAACAGGGCAAAACATTAAGGAATTTTTCGAGTCATTGGAAGACGTGGGAAAGCTAGCCTCATGGACCAAGAGTCAGTTATTAACAGTGGCTAGATTAAAATTAACGGGATTAGCACAACAGTTTAGCCGTAGGGATAGACGAATTAAAGATGTCGACAAATACGATAATTTTAAGCAAATACTGATCGATAGATTTGAGCGCATCCCTACTTCTATTAGATTACAACGATTCTATGCTTGTGTTCAGAATCGCGACGAAGATGTGCAAACATACGCGGTCCGGTTGCAAACTTTAGCCGAAGAATTAGAAATAGAAATAGAAGGAAAGAATGCTGCGGAAATAGCTATAATTAAAAAGATGAAAGCTAAGGAATTAGACGAGAGATTAAAGGTTCAGTTTTTAGTAGGCATAGATATCAAAATAAGACAGAGAGTAATGTCTAGAGAGCCAGAATCTTTTGATCAAGCGCTAGAGATTGCCATAAAGGAAGAAGAAATAGAGTCCCTTACTGCAGGGAGAAGTAACTATATCAGAGTCCTTAGAGACGCTAATGAAGAGAAGGCAGAAATTAATGAAATACAAGAAATTCAAAGGCAAATAGATAACTTAGTGGAACAGTTAAAAATTTTAAAAGGAAAGGATAGATATAATCAATCTGAAAGAGAAGTGCACTTCCGTAAAGACGCGGACATGAAAAAGCGAGATCGAAATAGAGATAAGCATTTCCGTTCGCTACCGCGCAGTTATAGAGAAACAGATATGTGGGAAGGTACATTGTCTAATGTTAGGACAGATGATAGACCGATAGTAATGGTTTATGTAAATAACTNTCTCAAAATAAGACAGAGGGTTATGTCTAGGGAACCCGAATCATTCGACCGCGCGCTAGAGATTGCCATAAAGGAAGAAGAAATAGAGTCCCTTACTGCAGGGAGAAGTAACTATATCAGAGTTCTTAGAGACGCTAATGAAGAGAAGGCAGAAATTAATAAAATTCAAAGGCAAATAGATAACTTAGTGGAACAGTTAAAAATTTTAAAAGGAAAGGATAGATATAATCAATCTAAAAGAGAAGCGCACTTCCGTAAAGACGAGGACATGAAAAAGCGAGATCGAAATAGAGATAAGCATTTCCGTTCGCCACCGCGCAGTTATAGAGAAACAGATATGTGGGAAGGTACATTGTCTAATGTTAGGACAGATGATAGACCGATAGTAATGGTTTATGTAAATAACTTACCCACTAAATTTAGAGTTGATGAGGAAGCAGACACTTCCTTAATATCTAAGCGCATTATAGACAGAATAAAGCGAATAAAGCCTTTTTACAATAAACTGCCGGTAATGATAGATAATTCACCCTGAGAAACAGTCATAGGTATAGGAAATGCAACCCCTGAGTTTAAACTAAGAGGAAATAAATTTAGCGCTACATGTAGAATAGTGAGAGATACATATCCATGTGACAAAACCATAGGAAAGGATATACTAGAGAGAGAAAATATCAAAATAGACCATAAAGGAAATAGATTAATTTTGCCTGATGGCAAAAGCATTCATTTTTGTACAGCAATACCTGTGACATATTATAAGCGAGATTTTTACCCCGATATGGGAAAACAGCGGATGTTCTCTTCGATGAAAGGAAATAACATTTGTCATCAATTTTTCCCACGTCTAAAACACTAGTTTTTTCACACCAAAAACGAAGTATTATTTTGTCGATAATTTAAACATATTAATAAAATTATTAACTTAGACCCAGGGCCTTTCGGATCTCACATTACTCCCTTATCTTCAAAAATCACNCATTTGTCATCAATTTTTCCCACGTCTAAAACACTAGTTTTTTCACACCAAAAACGAAGTATTATTTTGTCGATAATTTAAACATATTAATAAAATTATTAACTTAGACCCAGGGCCTTTCGGATCTCACATTACTCCCTTATCTTCAAAAATCACACTACATTTAAAGAAGGCGTGATTTTTCACTGCAATACATAAGTTCGAATCGCTCTCTCTCTTTCTCAAAATTGCGTTATACATAATAATAAATCATAAAAATATACAAAGATTAAATTTAAATCGGTTTTCGATACCTCGAATTGATAGTCGGAAATAGAACCAAGGATCCGGTAATTCCATATAGAGAAAATGATAAGGATTTGATTCGTATATGTTACAGTCAAAACCCGTTTTTAGTTAGAACGCGTTTTAACTAGTTGAAACTAGTTTTTACTGAATGTCTTTGTTAAAATCCGTTTTGTCTAGTTAAAACTAGTTTTAACTGAAATTCATTTTTGACTAGCAGTAAATTCTAGTTTTAAGTAGACAGAACGGGTTTTAACAAAGACATCCAGTATAAACTAGTTTTAACTAGTTAAAACGCATCCTAACTAAAAACTGGTTTGACTGCAACGCATAGAGTGATTCGGGGTAAGATGGTAAGCGGG